>NC_143559.1:60655714-60961428 GCF_054136105.1 Typopeltis vanoorti
AGAACAGCAAGGATTGCAATAAAGACTGGTTTGCAGCAGATCTAGCAAAGAAAGATCAGGGACAGAAGACTAAAGTGACTATTGCAACAAATTA
Source organism: Typopeltis vanoorti (assembly GCF_054136105.1). Classification (NCBI taxonomy): domain Eukaryota; kingdom Metazoa; phylum Arthropoda; class Arachnida; order Uropygi; family Thelyphonidae; genus Typopeltis; species Typopeltis vanoorti. The sequence goes on from NC_143559.1 coordinate 60,655,809, forward strand.
GATTCTACAAGAATCTGTGTGAACAACAATTGCCAATACACAATACTGGAAAGGCAGGCATTTAAAAAAAAACTTCAAATTAATTTCAATATTTTAATGCAATTTTTGAAGGTTTATTATACATTTTAAGGCAAAGTCAAATACTAACAGAAAGAACAATAAACAACATTGAATATTTGGAAAAAACATTTTTTTAGAACAGAATAGAATACGTTTATTGTCATTCATTTATACATATATAGAGTATTTACAAATATATAATTCAGATTAAGTACTAATATATAAACATATTTAAATTATAATAAGAATGCTGCAATTTTTGCGATTTCAGTAATGTATTTACAATGCTATATTTACGATAGATAAAAAAAGATTTATTTTATAATATTGTAACGAAATATTTTTAGATTAAGTATGTTGATTTCTAAAATGTTTACACAATTACAATAATCAACTTTAGTGACATTCCAACTTGTAATTTTTTAAAATTCAGCACTAAGTGCTGCATATGTGATTTTTTTTTTACATTGCATTTCAATTAAAATTTTGATAATAATACTTTTTTCATCTATATTTACAACACGTGTTCTTCTAATATTGACAATAAAGATTACGTGTAATTTTGAATAATGGATAATAATAATAATAATTTTTTTTTTAATAATAATAGTTTATTATCTCTCAAATAATTACATGAATATACTAAAATTTAGGCAACAATGCAACTTTTTCATGCAAAATGGTCAGTAAAAATTATAATTACTCGTAATATCATTATCATTTTGCAGAATTTCTCATTGACACAAGAGGAAAAAGCGTGTATTATTACCATTAATAATAATCATAGTAATACTTTACACTTAATAACTCATAAGTTAAATAATATTACTTATGTTGCAGTTTACATAATAATATTTTTTTTAAAATTTAAATATGTAAATTAAATATATAATTTTAAATTTAAATATATAACTGAAGTATTACTATCACATTTTCTGTTTACTACTAGTGTTCATTACAGAATGTTAAGTAAATAATGTTAGATAAATACTACTACTGGACTGTAACTCAACTGCACCCTCGAAGCTTTGTAATTAGCTTATCTGAGGGTGATACTGGTTATATATATATATATATATATATATATATATATATATTTCTTATTGATTTGGTTGCTGTGTTGAAAGTAGGCAGATGTTTGGGAGGTCAAATGAATGATTTGAAAGATCTGATCAAAGTGAAATTGCCGATATATCCTGTGTTATTGCATCTGTTTTGATGGTTCACATTCTTTTTTATTGTGGGCTTCTTTTTGAACTATTTAGGGGGCTTTTTCTTTCACAGCGGCAGCCTTTCTATGTCTTCTGTGCTTTTAATTTGTATCGCTTTGAAGTTTGTGACTTCCTTATGAATATCGTGGCATCTCTGGTCCACAAAAATTGGTAATTTTTTTCCATTTTTGCTTTTTTTGCTTGGTACAACAGATTCTGGTTGAATGGTGTTAAATATTCGGATAGAAAGATTGGTGTATTGTCTTGCTGTGCGTTCAAGTCCTTGGCAACTGGTTTTTTCTGCCTACTGGCTTTTAAGAGATTGTCTCTTCAATTACATGGCCTAATTTTAAAACCACGTTTCTGAGGTTTTCTGTAGGTGCAGTTTCGGGAAGACCGTTTATGACAAGATCTTCTTTATGTTGTTGCTGATTTAAACGTTCGTATTGTAGTTTTAGAGAATGAAGTTCTTGACGGAATTCGGATGTCTCTTTCATCAAATTGTGTTGCCTGTCGTTTAGTGCGTTAATGCTCATTTTAATGTCTTTTACCGTTTTGCAACACTTCTATCACTGCTAAATTATTATGTTTTACCAAATCTTCATATTCGCTGGATTTTTTTGTTATTTTTTCGTTCTGTTTATTAAAGAGTTCTTGCACTAGGTCTACTAAGCTGGCTTTTATGGTCTCTTTGACCGTTTGCTATTAGTATATTTAACGAGTTGAAATTATAGGACTCACCTGCATTTTTTTGTCTGTTCAGTTGGTCGTCTGATTTTGCCTCCGGTATAATGGGCTGTCGTAGGTGGCTGCTTTAGGTGCGTTTCTTTGTTCTTCCTACAGAGTACGCACTTCCATTCCTCGCGTGTTACATCGGATTTATATTTATGTTGCTCGGTTGTTTTTGAATAGCCGGCACATTTCAAGTGTAGAATCCTACTGCATTTCGTACAAGTTATATTATTTCCGTTGGACGATAAATCCTCCAGGCATATGATACACTTCATGACTCACCTTTCTTCCTTTAGGCAGTATTATAAAGATGGCGACGTCCTTTGTTCTTCGCTCTTTGTTGACCACGGTCCTCTCTGTTCCCTTTTCAACACTTCAAAATTTGGTTTCTTCTTAGCCGATCTCGTTGAATTTTATATCACTGTCTTCGGCGCGATAAGTAGGGTTACTTGGGAGCACTTGCAACTTAAAACAGGATTTGGAATCACTTTAAAACTATAAAAAAACTGGAGCAGCGATATCACCATACGCCCGTTCGTATGCCTACACAGCGCACTCTATGTATGTAATAATAATAATTATAATAATAATAATATGACAATGTCTTAGATAAATTACATACATATATTCAGTACAGAATGCTAGGAAAATATCTTATTTAAATTGCATAAATAATGATAATAACAATGTGTTTTACATCTTTTTTTCACACTCATCTTTACAACGATTCATTTTTTATTAAATTATTTGCAATATATACTTGTTTCTTGGGGTGACTTCTTCCTCGAAGCTTTGCAGAGTTTATCTGAATAATGTTATCGGTATTTTCAGTATTATTATACGCGTTACTGACTGCTTTGTTACATAATCTGCAGTCTTTGATTATGAGGATTACGTATAGGTAAATGCAGCGGATTAATCCTACCTAGTTCGAAGCTTGGGTTAGCTATTATGGAGAGAATGGGATTAGCCTACGCTATTTGTGTTGTTGTAAAAATATAATTAATAATAATAATAATAATAATAATAATAATAATAAATCTTTCATTCTACCCCTGCAGCTCCGAAGTAGGTGAGGCCATTTTAGCCCTATCTAACCATTTTAGTGAGTGAGGAGGACGTTCATCTCCATCAGCTGCCAGTAAAGTTAGCTGACTCAACATTATCACTTATTATAAACCAGATTCGTCGAAGAGAGGCAGAAAAGTGCTGCCATTTTATGATCCCTAACCCTAATACCATACACTGTTTATTTCAGTTATTTTATATATTTCAGATATTATTTCTAATTTATAATTAGTGCTAAACAACTTAGTTAAAGGATATACGGAATTTTTAAATCTCTTCCCTATATTTTTCTTTTTCAAGTGGTATTTACGTAAATATTATGCAATAAAGTTTTATTGCTACCAATTCCTGGTAATTTTCAAAACATTAAAAATTAAGCTGAATTTAGTTATTATTGTTTTCATTCAAGTATATGCGATTTCGCAACAGGCATCCGAAGTCATAATTAAGTCATGCGGAAGAGATTTAATATTTTAAAAGCTCAGATGAAATAAATAAACAGTATAAGATGTTATCTCATCCTATACCTTTAGGCAGGGAAATAGACCTAGTAATGTATAAATATGTGCCTAGATCAATTGTTCTTAATCCTAGCTTGATTCTTAAAATACTTCCGTCCTTTATTCTTCAGAATTTATTAAATTTTTTTCTGAATTTACTAAAACTGAAAAAGAAAATGAAATTGTAATACAATGTATAAATAATTTTATCTATTGCAGATCCAGACCATTGAGATGATAAGCAAAGTAACTAACCGAATATATTTTAGTCTCTTATCTATATTTGGCCTATGGATGACTATGGTATACGTCGTGATCTTGGTCAAATCTAAATATTTCGATTTTTTTCAACTTCATTATTACCATGCAACACCTACGGCAGTTAGTTCGAAACAATACTTGACAACCGAAGAGTTTCCAAACACAGTGAACTCTTCCCTTTCAGTAGAAATGCTCCAAAATATGATAGTCAAAGTGGACAATCCGTTTAATATTACTGAGGAGAAAATTTTTCCGCTGTTAATTAAGAATAACATTAGCTTACCCTTGAAGTACTGGATGAGTGCCAGACTTGAAAACAATGCCAGAAAATGCGCAAAACTTCCGAGTATTTATGATGTGGACCACAACAATGTCTACTGGCAACGATTCTCAATGTCTGGAACAACGTTTTACCTTTACAACGCCTACTACGATAACAGAAAGGAAGTTAAAGAAAGTCCTCTCGTACGTGTTCTTGCTATGATAGACCGAAAATTCAATCCACCTGCAATATGCCAGCTGTGGTTCGAAAACGTAACCAATCCCATTTATACGAGAGCAAAGTACATTTACGCAGGAAGATATAATGAAGGAAGCTACGGGCATGGTGTTCTGCTGTCATACATTATCGGTTGTTCTGTTCCAAAAGAGTTTAAAGACAAAGTGCCTAAAGCCGTTTCTTTGGCTGCAAAGAATTGTTCAACTCCAAATAATCTACTGCGAGTAATATACAGTCCTCTAAATACGTCTAAAAAACAAGATATCGCGGTATGCGTAAAAGGTTTAGATTTCCTGTACGAAGATATCAGTGTCAGGCTGATCGAATGGTTGGAGTTACTTCGAATACTTGGAGCCAAAAAGGTGTTCCTTTATGAAATTGAAATCCATCCGAATATTTCGAAGGTGCTCAAGTATTACCGGACTACAGGCTTTGTGGACTCAACTCCTATTACCCTTCCTGGTTTTCAACCAAATTTTCTTGGACTTCGTCGGTTATATAATCAAGAAAAAGTAAAAATTCTTCATAAACGACACAATGAATTGATACCGTACAACGATTGTCTGTATAGGAATATGTACAACTTCGAGTATCTTGCAGTACTGGATATAGACGAAGTCATCATGCCTGTCAAGGATGCTAACTGGAGTGACTTAATTACTAGTATTGTTCGTGTTTCCAATAGTCCTCAAGATTCGTATCATATAAGACATGTGTATTTCTTTGATGATGCAAAAGGGACAAAAGAATTAGGTGAGGAAGCCAGAGAGTTTGGAATTCCTCATTATATGTATATGCTTCAACACATTTATCGCGCTAAGAACTTTACAAAACCAGGCGAACACGTTAAAAGCATATTTGTCGTTAACAGGATGGTGTCTATTGGAAACCATTACCCAATTGACTGCATAGGAATAAGCTGTAAGAAATTTGGAGTTGATACAAACTTAGCGCAAATGCACCATTACAGAAAAGACTGCGCTCCTAGATTAAAGCAAGTATGTCAAAAAGATTTCCGCAATCACCTTTTCAGAGATACACAGATTTGGCGTTACAAGGACGAGCTAATCGACTCCGTGGCAAAAGTTCTTTTGTTGTTAAAATTCCTGTAGTAACAGATAAAATTCTTTCACTAAAGATGAACTATTTATGCCGAAAGACATATCTGAAGTCTATCCAAAAATAGACTCTTGTTATCATCCTTGTGGGTCTAAACAAAACCTAAAAAAATACGAATTTTTTACCTAGTGTGTTGTATCTGATAGCTTGGATGTAGAAATAAAACAGAATAAATTATAAAACTTCTTTACAGTAAATGTTTTATGTATGCCCGTTTACTACATAAAATATGCCTAAAATCACCGTAAAGCTTACCAATAAAATATACAACAACAGAAAGCAACATACTTGCTTTTGCTACCCACAAATCAAATTCCTTTTGCTTAAGTTTGCTTTATCGTGAAAAATAAAACAAGAGAAACATAGTTTTTGCAATTTCAGAAAATTCTTATGCTTTCTGTCATTCATGAAATCTGCACGAATGTGTCATCATCTTATAGATTATTCTTTCAGTGTTCACAACCATGCCTAGCGGCTGCCATAGATGCTATTTCACCATATTTAAAATATCCATTGTACAGAAAGAGAGACAGTAACATTCAAATTATCGAGAAAACAGTTTATGATAAGACCTTTCAGTGGAAGACCCTTATCCCAAAATGTTCGTTTAAGATTATAGGAGACCGTCCAACGTAATTGATGATAAGAAGTGCCGTTTCGAGAAACTAGTTTCTATATTCTAGACGCTTCATATCATAAACTGTTTCAAAATGATTATTATTGTCTCCATGGAGTCAGACGATTCATCGCGAGAGACACTATATTGACACGTAGCCATTACTGACACAATAACCTACCATATCTCTCCTTAAACTCGTTGACAAACGAAGCTTCCAACTCTCTCTGTCAACGCATTCCACCCCTTTATCACACATATGGACTATAAAAGCTATAGTCCAAACATGCTTGTTAAGCCAACACTTACACAATTTCCAGCGATGACTCCTAGTTCTCTCCCCTCCTGAACTGTACTGAAAAAAAAATCATCAGTTGCAGTCCTATAAAACCTCTTTAATAATTTATATGCTTCTATCATATCTCCTCTCTTACACCTACCAGCTAGTTTTTGGAACCCACAGATCTTCAATCTATTCTCATACGAAGCAATCCACAGAACTTCTACAATATTTGAATCCTCTCTACCTCCTCTTCATCACCAAGGAATCCAGACGACTGGATCTGCGAGCAATTGTCCAGATGTTGCCTTTTTAATGCCTTAAAAGTGGAACAATATCTTCCCTATCGTTGGTTATTAGTGTGTTCTTCATGAACCACGAAATTTGATGTGCTGTTTTTGGCCGCCTTTGTAATCTGCAATATAAACTTCAATTGTGTGTCCACAATCCTCCACAAGTCCCTTGCCTCCTCAAATTCTTGCAGTACAATTCCATCAATACAGCACACGCCATGTGATCTCATTCTCACAAAGTACATCACGTTGCACTTTATCCACGTTAAACTGGTAGCCATTTACATTTGCCCATAATGCGGGCATATCTAAGTTATCTTACAAGATTTCTATCACGTCATTGATTATGACATTTCTCAGTTTTGCATGATCATCAACCCACTGAATAGTCCCCTTAAATTATTTCCAATATCATTAATGTACAAATTAAACAACAGAGGACCAAAGACTGAGTCCTGAGGTACACACTAGTCACCTGTCTTCTCCTGGACTTGACTCCTTCATGACCCACTGTTTAACACTTTTTATTATCTGTCCGTCAGCCTTTTTAATCCAAATCACCAGTTCCTTATCCATTGCCATTTGCTCAAATTTATGCAAGAGAGTTTCATGTGGAATCCTGTCAAATGCCTTTGTAAACGTCGAGCAGTATCACCGAGTAAGTATTTCCTTTATTCATCTACAATGCTACTTGTCACTTTATTATAGAAATTAGTTAAATTACTAAAGCAAGACCTACCCTTATGAAACCATGTTGTCCCTTATAAAGTATCATATTTCTGTCCCCCCAACTCCTAAATTCTAATTTTTATCAACTTCTCCAAAACCTTAACCACCATTTCTGATATACTGGTTGGTCTATAATTTGCTACTTGTGTCTTGGATCCACCTTTATGCAGTGGAATTATTTTTTTTCTCCTTTTTCCCTTCTACTGGATCCTTTCCAGAACTGTGGCTTAAATTCAACAGCTTGGTCATAGGAGGTGTTAATGCTCTTGTACATTCTGTTCATACATTAGCCGACTACCGTAATTTAAAGATTACAAATAATAACTGAAAGTGTGATACTCTATTAACCTGATATCTACGTATTCTACAAATGAATAATAAACATTTATATTAGTTAATTTTACCATCTAACCCTATGGCAGTTTTCTCGTTAAGGTTAAGCAAAATCCTAAACGCCTCTATTTCTTTTATTTCTATTCTCCCATCAAGTCATCAGTGACATATCTGGCATTGCAATATCAGAACCAAAATCATTCAATTCGCAAAATGATGACATCTAACTATTTGATTTCTTCTGTTACTTCCCTACCATCAACACTTTTTAAAGTCATCCGTCCATAGTTATTCCTCCTTTTACTCTACGTGCCACATAGACTAGCATATAGCTGATGAATCAGGTCTACGGTTGGGTCATAAGTCATATTCATGACTGTAAATATCCGTGTGTCTGTTCTGAGGGACGAAAATGCCCGATAATGAATGTTTTTCCGACCAAAGATCTTTGTCTATACCGACTGAGGTGCTGGGCTCTCAACGTAATTTAGAGATTACAAATAATAACTGAAAGTGTGATACTCCTTTAAGCTAATAAATACGTATTCTACAAATGAATAATAAACAAACAGATTAGTTTATTTTTTATTTTACCTAAGCTTTATATACTTCCTATTTTTAATAGGAAGTATATAAAGTATATAAAGTACTAATACAGAATATCAAAGCTTATTGGCAATGTAGTTGCTACATTGTAACTAATACTAACGGCTAATAAATGGCATAGGGTAAGTTTGATATTCACTTAATCTTGAAACACACAAAGTTTTCGATAACAGTGCTCCTTAAATGAAGATAAGCAGTACAGTATTTGAACAATCCAGTATATATATTTATGGATGACTGAGATGAGTAAATCATTATTTTCTCTTTATTTTATTAAATACCTTTACGCGCGAACCGAGAATTCACTTACGAAAAATACACCTCTAAAATCTTTGAAGTTCCTTAGTAGTGAGAGTGTTTGCTCCCTTAAGGTTTCTACCTGGTCTTTGACGAAAATCAACCAGTATGAAACAGCTATCAGGCCAGTGAAACCTTTTCAAATGGAACAATAGGTGGGGAATATGTGTACGCTTGACTATAGCGTTCATCTCTCCTATAAGGTCTGTGTGGCCAACTCGTAAATATCGGCGAGTGTAAGCTCTCTGTTCAAATTTCATACGAAACATTTATAGTTTCTATATTCGGCATTAAAATAATGCTGGATTTAATAACCACTTAACGTTTATAGATTTGAGTTGCAGAAGTGCGGATTTTGGCTCTTGATTTTGGTAAATAAGTTATTTTCAACTTAATTATTCGATATATCATGTATACAGTACAAAGTATCGCAGAATTTCATTTCAATAAGGGCAGTGATTTTCAAAATAATTCTAAAAACTCACTTTGAAACTTTATAACTGCAGAATTTTTGCCAACATATCATAGGCATCTTTAGTATAGGATCAGAGAACGGCAATAATTAAATAATAACAAACAATTCCAGAAAGCGCCACCCTGACTAGCTAATGTAAGATAACAAAATAGAGCAAATAATTTCCTAACTTCTTAAAAAAAAAATTATATAAATACATAATTGCGTGTAGTTACGAAATACTATCAGATTTAAAAAAGTACTATCACCCACAAGGGAAATTGATGTAAATTCGGATCTTTTAAGATCAGTTCACTGCAGTATAGTTTCGCACGTTTATTTTTAAAGATGTCCTATGAGGAAAACACTTTCAAGAAACACTGCTGTTTTATTCCAATAAACTCTACGTTAAGTGTCGAGAGCTGGCAAAGCATGCTTACCTATTCAGACTCATGAGATTCAATAATTAAAAGAAACACACGTATTAACCACAGTGAAAATTATTTAATTGTAAATATTTCATCCTAAGTATCTTAGGACATCATCAGTACAGTAGTTTTAAACAATAAGAGGAATAACATACAGTTAGGGCGCATGATTACAATAGAATCTCATTAAACGTGCATAACGTGCTACTTTTTGGTCTGTGCAGTAGGGTTTCAGAACTTTCTTTGTATAAACGTTCATGTTTATATAAAGATCTATATAAAACTTTAGACTTTCCCAATGGATCATATGGTTTGAAGTTTCAATTCCTTGTTGAGAGAGGCCAGATTTCTGCTGTTTAAAAAGACGAATGTGGTCATGATGTTCCGAGATGCGTTTCTGAACAGACCTACCTGTCTGTCCAAAGTAAGATAATTTGCATGAGCATAGAATCTCATAAACGGCAGGCAACATCAAAAGTAAGAGTTTGTCCTTAGGAGAACATAACAAGTTGTAAATTTGGTTGATAGGTTTGTAAGTAGTGGCAAAATTGTATTTCTTCATAATTTTAGAAGGAACAGCAATAGGATCTCCTTTATCACTAAACCTAGCAAACTTGTTTCTAGATCACCTTGAGGAAAAAATATTCACTTTTGAACCCAAACCAAAAATTTGGTTAAGATATGTCGACGACGTTTTTGCAGTCTGGGATCATCCCGAACATGAATTACAACTGTTTCTAGATAAAATTAACCTTCTTTATCATCGCATCAACTTTACGTTAGAAAAATAATCTCCAAAGGGTATCTCCTTTTTGGATTTGCACAACCAACGAAACGAAGACGGTTCCACGCCACGTATGTCTTTCGCAAGCCCACATTCTCAGGTCGCTACATTCACAATTCTTCTGCTCATCATCCATCTCAGAAATCTGGCATTATTACATCACTAGTTTCCAAAGCACACAAATTCTGCTCCTCTGAAGAATCTTTAAACCAGGAATTAGAAGTAATCAAAAATACAGCCATCCTAAATGGATATAATCCGAAAACAACTCAAAAAATCATCAGTAGTCACTTCTCCACACATCAAAACCAGAGAGGAAGAAGTCCATAGAATTCTCACCTTACGTTAAAGGCATCTCAGAACGTCTTTCTAAAATTATGAAGAAATACCATTTTGCCACTTCTTACAAACCTATCAACCAAATTTACAACTTGTTACCTTCTCCTAAGGAAAAACTCTCACCTTTGATGTTGCCTGGCTTTTATGAGATTCCATGCTCATGCAAATTATCTTACTTTGGACAGACAGGTAGGTCTGTTCAGAAACGCATCTCGGAACATCAAGACCACATTCGTCTTTTTAAACCACAAAAATCTGGCCTCTCTCAACACGGAATTGAAAATCCAAACCATAAGATCCATTGAGAAAAGTCTAAACTTTTACATAGATCTTTATATAAGCATGAACGTTTATACAAAGAAAGTTCTGAAGCCCTACTACGCAGACCAAACTTAAACCGCAACGACGTTCTTACTATTCCTAAAGTATGGGAAATTGTCATACAAAATTACGTAAAATAAAGTTTTTTATTTTTATTTGTTTGTACTACTGTAGCACGTTATGCACGTTTAATGAGATTCTATTATAATCATACGCCCTAACTGTTATTCCTCTTATTGTTACTACTGTACTGATGATGTCCTAAGATACTTAGGATGAAATATTTACAATTAAGTACTTTTCACTGTGGTTAATACGTGTGTTTCTTTTAATTATGATCACACCACAGGTTTTGTTATTTAAAAAAAATGGGATTCAATGTCAGACTTATGTTCTTCTAGACGAATAGAAGCAAATGTTCAGGTTTGTGCAAAACATTATAACCCACAAGAGAGTGAAATCAGGCAGACGCATAGATAACTGATGGGTGGAAGCTTGTCCTTAGGAGAAGAAGGGCGGATATTTTCTGATGGGACAAAAGGCAACAAAAATATTTAGCGGTTTTAAAACATCCTCTCTGCATGCGTTATTGTAATAGACATAAGGGATTAGAATTTGTTTACATTTGGTTTAAAACTTTGCATTTTGTACCTTTATTTTGAATAAAATGTTAATACATTTCCGCTTCAAATTCTATATTCCCAGCAATATTCCATAGCTGGGGGGATGTGGTTGTGTGTATTCCTTGGGAAACACATCAGGAGGAAAACTGTTAGACAAAACAGTAGCTGCAAGGTGAAGGAGGAGGAAAAGAAAATTGTTGTGTGAGTTTCAAGGTGTACTGTGAAAGGGGTGTTGGGTGGCAGCTGTACGTGTTCCAATGGGCTTAGTACTGAGTGGGGAAATTATTGATCCTATTACAGATGAACATTTCCCATGGAAATATTTATAGAATACACAGATTGCAGACAAAAAAACGTCTATGTGAAAGTGAGCAGACTGAGTTGGTAAGAGATGGGTCATTTATCACTCTAATTGCTCTTCTCTGTATTGAATCAAGCATTCTGAGAGCTTTTAGGAAACCTCCTCCAAATGTGAGAACAGTATTCAGTAGCTGGGGGAGGGAGATTTGTGTTGTATAAGGTTAACAGCTGTGCACGGGTGAAGTAACGTCTTGGGCGAAAGAGTAATCCTAGTGTATAGAAGCTGAGGATGCGATTGTAGTGATGTGTTTATGCCAGAAGAGGCCTGATGTCAGGGTAATTCTAAAAAGAGAAATTTCATCTTGTCTGTGAATTTGAGTGTTATCGAGAATAATAATGGGGAAAATGGTACTTTTTGTGAGAAATAAGACAGAACTGGGTTTTACTAACAATGAAATTGGCGAGGTTATCTGAGCCCCATTGAAGGATGGTTTGGAATCAGAATTGAGGAGAGCGATGTTTGATGTTCTGTAGGTTGAAGTGAGTTGTGTAGAGTAAGGTTTGTCAAATGAAAAGGAGGAATGCAATGTGTTGTCATCTGCAAAACGGTGTATAGGGTTGGAGGTCAACTGAAGTAGGTCATTGATATATACCGAAGAACAGGGTTGATGAAAGAATACAACCCAACCCCGCCATTAGTTGGATGGTGAGAGCACCTAACATCACGCATAGTGTGCTTCCAGTTAGAAAGTTGGTAATCCAACTGCAGAAGTCCTGAGACAGTCCAAATGGTAGGAGTTTGCTTACTAAGCCTTTGTTCCAGACCCAGTCGAAAGATTTAGAGATATCAAGTACAACCACTTGATAGTCCAACCATGGAAATGAGGCATAGAAGTCGCGGAGGCAGCCCAATTGACACAATTATAATGCCAAACTAATGGGAGTGTCTGTGTTGCATGGTGGGAAGAAATGAGCATTAGATTTTGATCAGAATGTATCATCGCGCTCATTACATTTCACTGCGTATTTGGAAGAGTCATTGGTAAAGAACAGATCAAGGCTATTTCAGGAGTGGTTTGGGTTATCTGGTGTGCTAATTGGCATGTGAAAAATTTGCGTAACGTGCAAATATGCAAATGTTTCAGCATCTCTGCCTGCAAGATTTGTACAACAGGAGGAGGACATCAGTTGGTGTAATGGACATTAAATTCTCCTAGAACGGTGATTTTGCTGTTAGGAGAGTGGGACTGGAGAAAACCAATTTTTGAGGAGAGGAAATGAAAGAGTTCATAATGGTAGGTGGCATTAGAAGAGCGATAGAGAAAGCAAATGAATTTGACTGAGTGGGGAAGGGATATTTTCAACCAAAGAATGTCAAAGTTGAGCGATTGTATGTAAGGTAATCTCTGACAAGGTATATCAGAGCGGATATATGCGCACGCGCTACCCATGGGTCAAAAGGAGACGTCCTCCATACAGCTCGAACTTTGCTCCGCTGATTTCTTGTGATTTTCGAAACTGAAGAACTCATCTCGAGAGTATCTATTTTGATGATGAATAATAAGTCAAAGCAGAGGAGACAAAATGATCTGAAAATAATCCAGTGATAACAACAATTACGATTACATTGAAAAACATCCTCAGTGGAGAAAATGCATTCGAAAAGTACAGATTTCCACCATTTTCCCATTTCCATTTTTCCTATCGCATTAGATAAAATAGTGGAACATATAGCGGAAAATTACCATTTCCCCCTCCCTCGTTACGTGCATCAATCTTCCTTTCATCTTTGCCATTGTGTATATGATAACGTATCCCTTTTGTTCTGTAACAATTGTAAAAATATCTTTTACAGCAAGCAGGTAATAGATATTTGTATATTGTATTGAAACGTTGCCGTATTTCTACGCTTACGGGCATATTTCAAATCTTTCTGTCCTTGGTTTTCATCAGAGAAGCGTGACCACGTGATAGAGATTCAGGAGCATGGTTTCATATGCGGACTTTGTGTTTTGTTCAAAGATTTATCTAATATGAAGATCAATTATATTAACATAAGATAGTTGTAATATGCGAGAATTTGAAGCGGACATGTAGTAAAAGTTTATTCAGAATAAAGGTACAAATGCTGTTTTGCACCCTCATGTGTGTGTATGGATTTTATATGATAATAATTTAATAAATTAAAATTGGAACTGTTGTTGAATTCTTGTTCCAAATTCGTTGATTTTGAATCTACAGTTCCCTACACTTGGTCAGATTTTCATACACTTTTATTCTTCTTCTAATTATTATTATAAAATATGGAAAATAACTATAACCCACCGACGATACCATTGTACTAAAGGTTTCAACCTTCCGTGGGTAAAAATGTACAAATGTACAAATTCATTCAGTTCTAACCAAGCATGATAGCATAATGTAAAATGTAAAATGTAAAACCCAGCTCCTAAGAGATGTAAATATATTGTTTTACATTATGAGAATCGGTCACTACCCAGGCCGGTTTCAACCTTTTATACCTTTTTTATTCACTGATGAGACCTCAAAAAAGGTTGAAACCGGTCTGGGTAGTGACCGATTCTCATAATGTAAACCAATATATTTACATCTCTTAGGAGCTGGGTTTTACATTATGAAAGAATATTAAAGTTAGTGGGGAGCTTGCTCCACCTTTGCATGGAGTTGCCCTGGTGTTGTACTATCCAACTGATCATTTACATTGGGTTCCGCCGATAGTTTTTCGGCATTGAAACTCTACGGATATCGATGGATTTCGACCCGAGTTTCGTACCCGGCTATAAAATAAAACGGGATTTAACATCTCCCTCTTATTTGAGATTATTGTTTATTTACAGTTGGTGTTTTGGCGTATATATATCCAGGTGTTTTCCCCTTAATCTAATAGGTAAATGAACCTGGTTAGCTTTTCATTTCTACGAACATGTTGTGTTAATTGTGCTGGTACAATTTCCATAGTTCTTGTTTTAGTGTACGATGATTGGTTAGGTGTTTTAAGTTGCGTGGAAGACTGTTGATAAGAGTAGTATCAGACGTTCTTTCATTTATTATTGAAGTGTCTGGAGGTGGAGAGAATCCCAGTAGGCTTCGTAATGGAGTACGTATCACTACGTACGTATCGTGGTGTTTTTGGTTCGTTTTTTGAATTGTGGGTGATATTTAGAGATAAGAATCGTGACGTTATGTGTTTGGAAATTTCTGGGGAACATATGTCTCTCTCTCTGTGATATCACATGATGTTTTGGTTTGGGTATGGAATTGTGAGCGATGTTTTTGAGATAAGATATCTTGGAATTTTCCCAGGGTGACACACATCCGACATTGTCGTCATGTTTGGTTGCCTATAGATGGCTGTACTAATTTTCCAATATATTTGGGATATTTCTTTCCTGTTAAAGGGTGGGAACACTAAGAGTAGAGTAGACTCGATATCTTTCGAGCTTTTCTGAAAAATTTAATTATATACTGGTGTCACTCGAACATACATACTTTTTTTTTCTTCTATAGATGACTGTGCTAATTTTCCAATACATTTTTTGGGGTATTTCTTTCCTGTTAAAGTTGGGAATTCTTAGAATATGTCGTGATGGCGGGTGTGATTAGGTTTTCTGAATAATTTTATTATACTGGTGTCCCTTAAATACACACACATACACACATACACATTAGACATAAAAAGTCGCTAATGTATCCATGTTGATACTCTAATATATACCCTATGATTATTCTTATGAAAAAAAAAAAAAAACTATTCAGTATTAGAATTACGCTTACCGAAACATACGAGCATAGATTATTGAAATTACAATTAGCAATTGTTATGTTTAAGTTAAAAAAAATTAACTTACATTTCTTTCCAGAATGAGAACATCTTGGCAGTATGCTTTTCTGAATAATTTAATTAAATGGTGCTGTCTCTACGGTATTTTTAAATAAATAAATTAAAATAAACCGACAGTTAAACGGATTACAAAACCTTTTGTATGTATTCTAGAAATTCTAATGATAATTTAAAATTACTTACAGCTTTCCAGAATGGCTCGTCTAAATACAAATATCCCCCCCCCCAAAAAAAATTCCAAAATAGTTGAATTTTATATCCACACCACAACACAAAACCACAAAGAACGAAATTTCTGTAAATACTGCAACCTGAAATAGATGAGTAGTTCTTCCTTTAGATTATAGACCATAGATGCTACGTTATCGTCATGTGCAATATCCCCCAGCGAGCAGTTTTCTTCAAAGGGTCTTTCATGAAGATGACATGAGTCACATCCGTATTGTTAAAAAGGTAGCATTTTCTCAACTCTGGATATTTCTCAAATACTTACATATGACTAAGTGTTTAGCCTTGACATGTTTGTGATGACACATATCCTAAAATTATTCATTCTTCGTTAGCGTCGGTATTTATTGGTGTATTAAATTAATATTGTATTTATTTATTGGTATTTATTGGTGTATTAAATTAATGCTTATATTTAATTTTTTAAAACCAATATTGACTATTAAATTTACCTGCGATTCCTTGTGCTCTTAACCTATTTCTGTAACTGAAATTTATTTATTTTATTTATTTTTTTCTTTACCATTAGTATTTTTAAGTAACGGGTATTTGCGAAAATCAAGGTTTTGAACTAGCCCTTGTGTATTCTTTTAGAAATTTCTTTTGAAAGCACAACAAATAAATAGTTATTTCTTATTATTTCAATGAATATTAGCTCTGTAATATATAAATTGTTAATTTCTATGTTACCTTTATTTGACTGTAATATTATTAACAAATGGCTCTGTAAAATAGCCAAATTCTTACAGTATTGTAACTTTTCAGGTGAAATCTTCTCCACTAATAATCGGGTATTAAATCGGGTATTAAATCATGCAAGCCCTCAAATATTTCAAGAAACTGTCAAATCTTGGAGGCAAAAGGAACAAATAAGACTTTTAATTCAATGAATGAAAAAAAAAAGTCTTTGGTTACTTTGTGGCATGAAATTTCCCAAGGAAAAAAAATGTTATTCTCCTTCTTAAATTTGTATAACACATCAACAACACCCAATTTGTTCATTTAAATTTACACATTTTATTTGAATGAAATATTATTTACAAATTGTATTTACTGAATCTAACAATACAGAAAATAAATAAATTCAAAAATACATCAAAGGTTCTTCCCATGCTTATGGAATTGCCTTCATATTGTTTTAACAATGTGACTCTCATCTGAAAGTTAATTTTTCATTTGGTGATCGTTGGGAATTAATTACTGTAATAAAATTAAGGGTTGCATATTTATATTTTTGAATCCAATACATATACTTCTAAGAATTATTAAAAGCATCGAATCTTTCGTTATGTTTCCAAAAGAATTTAAAAGTACATGTTATGTTTTCACGTTGTGGGCATCCAATTTCATTTAAATCAAGAACAGGCCTCCCTATTAACTTCGTTAATGTTTTTGATTTTTCTCTTCCTTTGGCAAGTAATATATGATATTTGCATGTTGATTCTATCTTCCAATTTCTTAGTTTGTCCAAAGATAGTGAACCAATTTCCCACTTCAGCTGATGGTTATATTTTATTAACCAAGAATTCTGTTTTTTAACTCTTTCAGGTAATTCTTTCCAAATACAAGGTGATTTTGTCAATGCATATCTTACACTAATTCCGTCCGAAATAAAAATTTCTTTAGGAAATAAATTTGAACTCTTATTCAAAAGAAATTGTGCATCAATTATAGCAATGATAACTGAAAATTCGTACTTTTAACCCACTATCGATTTTTCATTATCGTTTACCTTTCTTCTTCTTCTTCTTAGATTACTTCATATGGCACCACAAATAAATTGTTATTTATTATTATTATTTCACTGATTATTAACTCTGATCGTATACTTTATGGTAACTTTCGTTTACAAAATTCTAAACAATAGAACTTTTCACAAAGAAACTTTCAAAGAATTTGTGGCACACCCATTATTTTTACATTACCAAACACAAAACAACAGTTGCAGTGGATGAACGATTACCTTAAGTCCAGTCACTCGACTCTATGGTATTTTCTTATAGTACTGTTTACACTTACCATACCCTACCCTGACCATTCCTTCAAAAATGAACATTTTGCATAGATGACTCAACGACATGTTTTCACATGCTGCTGGTTATATTGTTGGTGTGTTTTTATCTTACTTTGTGTGGGGAAAGGTAACATTTGTATATGTGTTATCTGGAGAGTACAAACATTTTTCTATACCAAACTTTAAGAGTTAAAGTCACGTTTTTGGTTAATTAGGTGCTCTTTCTCTCTTTCTCTCTCTGTAAAACAATCAAATTCTAACAGTTCGGATTTTCAATTATGTGAACGAAATGTTTTCAGATAACTCAAATAATGTCAATAGGTAGCATTAGACAATTTCTGAAATAATCAAGACATGGATATTAGTGTTCAACACTTTTTGTTGAAAACTAATATCCCATCCTGGCATTAATTTCACAGTTGTGAGTTTTTTAAAAAATAATTAAACAGCATTGCATTAAGATATAAAGTTGTGGATTTAAATATCAAATTCTAATCAGAATAACTGAGTAAAAAATTCACTATGGAAAAACACAACAACAAAAGCACACATCTTTGTTCATTTAAGTTTACAAATGCATAATTTATTTTGCTGAAATACTATTTATAAGTATATTCACTGAGAAAAATTCGAAACATGTAATTACCTAAAAAATATTTCACAATATTTAGTTCAGACTCTTAACATTTTCCAAAGAGTTCAATGAATAAAATTTTTGTTACTCACTGTTTGTTGATAACATTACATCAAAATAGCTGGTCATGTAAAAGAATTTTTAAATCAGATACCATGGTAACCACACTTCCATACATTTGATATTGTGTTAGTCTGGAAATGACACCATGCCACCCTAAACATTCTGTGTATTCTTTTGTCAGCAAATATACACAAACAGTTTTTGTAAAATGTTCGTAAATGTCCCAAAATAAAGAATCTTTAACGAATTGGATAAAATCTTGAAAGTCTAATTTTACTATTGATGAATTTAAATTATTAGCGATAGTTTTCCCCATGATACGGACAGATGGTAATTCAGTTTCCAAAAATAATGCTCAGCTTCTTCACAACTAATAGAAAAAACTTTACTTCCATCAGCTCCTGTATCATCAGGTATTAGTTCCCCATCTTGGCATTTCAGAATATAACACTCACCAAGATCCATTTCATAGTCAACTCTTCTTTGCAAGTAGCCGAGGATATCAGACCACTTTTGTGTAACTTTTCCCAAGTGGTCCTGGATACATCAAATATATGTGTCTTCTAAAATAATAATTGGTTTCCATCCTTTTAGAGCTAAGTGAAGAGTTTTGTCTCGTGCTATTTTCCTGAAGAAAAAAAATTTCAATGACTTTTGTGGCTCACCCATTATTTTACTTTACTTTCCTGGATACCGATTACCACAACTCAATATGATAACTTCACAGGATGAACGAATTGTCATAACTGCAAAGACACTTGACTCGTTTGTTTTTCCTTATAGTGGTGTTTACCTGACCCTTAACTCTGACCGTTGCTTCCAAAATGAAACTTTCGCACAGATGATTCATGGACATGTTTCTACATGGTGTTGGATATGATGCTGATGTGATATTATCTTACTTTGAGACATCATAGGGCAAATCTTATCTCTGTGGCTCGAAGGGAATTCTATATTATTTGCCCTTATTATGTTAAGTATTTTATCCTCAAAAAGTGTTTTTGATGTTAGACCATGTGACTATTTCTCTCACTTGTAGGTCCAAAATTGTTGGGATGGGGAAAAAAAGTAGCATTAGGTGGTGGAAGTGAAAAGGTCATCAAGAGGGTGACAGATGTCTGCTCAGCCTAGTGGAGATGAGTGAGCTCAACTTTTGTGGATATCTTTTAGTGATGTTACCTCCAACTGATACTGATAACTTTGGAGGAAAAAAAAAGCATTAGCTTGTGGAAGTGAAAGAGTAGTCAAGAGGATGACTGAGGTCTTCCCTTCAATACCTCCCCTCATCCCCCCCTCTCCTCCAGAAGATGTCTGCTCAGCCTCGTGGAGATGAGCGAGCACATCATTTTCGGATATCTTTTAGTGATGTCACCTCCAACTGATACTGATAACATTTTAGGAAAAACAATAAAAAAAAACGTTTTTTATTTTTTTAAGAATTTTTTTTTATTTATTTAAGAAAACCACTCGCTGGGGATATTGCACATGACAATAACGTAGCATCTACGGTCTATAATCTAAAGGAAGAACTACTCATCTATTTCAAGTTGCAGTATTTACAGAAATTTCATTCTTTGTGGTTTTGTGTTTGTGTTGTGGTGTGGATATAAAATTCAACTATTTTGAAATTTTTTTTTTTTTTTGGGTGGGATATTTGTATTTAGAAGAGCCATTCTGGAAAGCTGTAAGTAATTTTAAATTATCATTAGAATTTCTAGAATACATACAAAAGGTTTTGTAATCCATTTAACTGTCCCTTTATTTTAATTTATTTATTTAAAAATACCATACAGACAGCACCATTTAATTAAATTATTCAGAAAGGCATAGTACCAAGATGTTCTCATTCTGGAAAGAATTTAAGTTAATTTTTTTTTTAACTTAAACATAACAATTGCTAATTGTAATTTCAATAATCTATGCTCGTATGTTTCGGTAAGCATAATTCTAATACTGAATAGTTTTTTTTTCATAAGAATAATCATAGGGTATATATTAGAGTATCAACATGGATATGTTAGCGACTTTTCATGTCTAATGTGTATGTGTGTATGTGTGTGTGTTTAAGGGACACCAGTATAATAAAATTATTCAGAAAACCTAATCACACCCGCCATCACGACATACTCTAAGAATTCCCAGCTTTAACAGGAAAGAAATACCCCAAAAAATTTATTGGAAAATTAGTACAGTCATCTATAGAAGAAAAAAAAAGTATGTGTGTTTGAGTGACACCAGTATATATTTAAATTATTCAGAAAAGCTCGAAAGACTGCCACCATCTCGAGTCTACTCTACTCTTAGTATTCCCACCCTTTAACAAGAAAGAAATATCCCAAATATTGGAAAATTAGTACAGCCATCTATAGGCAACCAAACATGACAACAATGACAGATGTGTGTCACACTGGGGAAATTCCAAAATATCTTATCTCAAAAACATCGCCTACAATTCCATAGCCAAACCAAAACACCATGTGATATCACAGAGAGAGAGACATAGGTTCCCCAGAAATTTCCAAACACATAACGTCACGATTCTTATCTCTAAATATCACCCACAATTCAAAACACGAACCGAAAACACCACGTGATATTTCTGACAGAAGGGGGTCCCCAGCGAAATTCCAAACATTCCAAACTCTATAACAACAAACATTCACGTCACGATTCTTATCTTATCTTAATCTTGACCTGGGCAGAAGTGTCCCACCAATCACGATACGATTCCTTATACACTAATATATCTCCCTTTTCCATTCAAAACAATAACGTCACTTATTTACAACTAACAAACGACGTCACTGATATTCATCTGAGAACAACAAACATTCGCGTCACGATTCCTTATCTTATCTTGATCTTGATCTGGTTTAAAGTGTCCCACCAATCACAACACGATTCCTTATCTCTACGATCACCCATAATTCCATACGCGAACCAAAAAAATCACCCGCAATTCCATACGCAAACCAAAACACAACATCTGAAGCCATTGACACATATGCCCACAGGGATATTCCTAACATTCCAATCCCATGAAGCCACGCCCACAATGACGTCAACTAATCACGTCACGATTCCTTATCTTATCTTGATCTTGATCTGGTTCAAACCGACACCCCTACTACTGAGGTTCATCAGAATATTTCGGAAGTGCTCGAATATTATCAGAGTACAGGATTTGTGGAAGAAACTCCAGTTACCGTTCCTGGTTTTCAGCCCAATTTTGTAGGACTGCGTGAGTCATTTACGAAGGAGAACATTCATCAAAAACGGGAGAATGAGTTGATCCACTACAACGACTGCCTATACCTGAATCTATGCATGTTTTTTTATGTTCTACCATTGGATGTAGACGAAATTATCGTTCCTCTAACGTTCCATCTATTCATCAAGAACGATAGTTCTTGATGAATAGGATTGCACGTGTCTCAAAGAGCCCTCAAGATAATCATTATGTAAGGAATGTGTATTTCTTTGCTGATGCAAAATGAGAAAAGGAATTAGACCAAGAGGCACGTGAGTTTGGAATTCCCCATTATATGCACATGCTTCAGCAGATTTATCAAGCCAAAAACTATACAGAGCCACGGGATTACGTGAAAAGCTTCTTTAATGTCAGCAGTGTGGTAATTGTACATAATCATTTCCCGGTTCAATGCACGGAAAGATGTAAGTCATTCTCTGTTGATACAAGCTTAGGAAAGATGCAACATTACCGAAAAGACTGTGTTGATGATTTAAAGTAAACATGTAAAAAGGATATCCGAGATCACCTTGTTAGAGATGCACAGATATGGCGTTACAAAGATGAATTAATTCGTTGTGTGTCGAAAGTTATGTAATTGCTAAAATATTTACATTAATTTACTCGGGTTTTGGTCTTTCACATTTTACCCGGTAAAGTTCTGGTGGCGAAGAGTATTGATGTAGAGACAGCAAGATCTCAAGAATCTGCTGAATAAGCAAAATGCAATTCATTCAAGCGAGAAGGGAGGAGAACCCATAAGACATTAATTATTAGTGAGTAAATAGTTTGGGCAAGGGATAACTGCTATCTGTAGAAACATCCTCTACATATTATGTGCTTCATATAAAATGTGAATTATGCGTTCAATATTTTCTTGCGAGTTCAGAAAACTGATCATTTTCTGAACTCGCAGAATATAATCACAAAAAAATTAAAAAAAATAAAATCATAATAATAATAGTAAATATTCAGGGAAGAAGGAACGATGGAATTTAGCAACTACTCTTTAAATATACGAAAAACAAATTCTTAGGTCATTGGAAGAGTAACTGATCTGATGGAAAATATTACACATCATCGAAGATATCCATAATAAGGCTGTGATTATGCTACAATTCAGACAAACTGAGTATAACAGCTTTCATATGACATATAGGTATTAATTTCTATACGCTTTAAGATAGTGGGATGAGGTGGATAGCATCAGAACTAGAAGATTTATTGGTATTCCAGCTATTCAAGATAATTCTGTCCTGCATAATTGTGTATATTTGTGAATTTAGAGTTTCTCTTGAAACAAAAATTCAACACACAAAGGAAGCAAGGATTTCAAATCTTTTGAGGTTTTCAAGTAAGATGGAGAAACCAAGTTTTCGTTCCAAGAAGAATTATTTCAATATCTTGAATCGTCAAGATTGTTTGTCTATCTTGACATACCAAAAACCAGTTTCCAGTTGGAAAAAAAAAAAAAACTGTCACCTCTGTGTGTGTGTGTGTGTGTGTGTGTGTGTGTGTGAGAGAGAGAGAGAGAGAGAGAGAGACTCCCTAACACGCTGGCAAACGAATCTTACTTATAAGGGCATTTCTCATTTTAGAAGGGATTCAACTAAATCTTTTCAATTGAAATGCAAATATCCGCAAGGAAGTCCTTTCCACTGTACAAAGGAACATCTGAAAGTTCAGATTGAAATATAAATATTTAAATTAAATGACAGACACCTTACCAAAAGACAAGCTTAGACTGGGATGTTGAAACGTTAGAACCATGTTCGAAACTGGGAAGATATACCAAGTCTCTAGAGTTCTAGAAAAATACAGACTGAAATAATGGGATTAAGCGAAACGAGATGGATAGGAACTAGAAAAATCAAATTAAACTCTGGTCACTACTTAGTGTACTATGGGAACCAAAATACGAATCACCACACAAAGGGAGTTGCACTAATGATGAAAAAGAAAGCTCATGGTGCACTAATGAAGTGGAACCCAATATCCGTAAGAATACTAAACGCTAGATTTAAATCCGGCAGGCAGAACATCACAATAGCTGCTATATATGCACCAACAAATGATGCGATCCAGGAAGAAAAGGATAATTTTTATAACATGCTACAGAGAAGTATAGAAACAACAAATAAAAAAGATATGCAACTTATAATTGGAGACTTTAATGCTAAGGTTGGAAATGATAATACTAATGAAGAAACTGTTATGGGAAAGTATGCGAAAGGAGAAATAAATGAAAATGGAGAGTTACTTATAGACTTTTGTATGTTCAATCAGCTTGTAATAGGAGGGAGTCTCTACCAACATAAACAAATACGCAAGTGGACATGGATAGCACCAGATAGAAAGAAAAAAAATCAAATTGACCATGTACTTATAACAAGGAATTGGAAGAAATCACTCCTGGATGTCAGAATTAACAGAGGAGCCGAGACATATTCAGATAACTTTCTCCTAACAGCTACCATGAAAGTAAAAATATTTAAAAATAAACAAAGAGTGCACAATAGGAAGAGGTTTAGAATTGAAAAACTCGATAACAAAGAGATAAGCACATCAGATAAGATATTGGGATTTCGAAGTAATACAGACAAAGAATGGATTTCTTTTGTCCATTGCTGATCTTGTCTTCGGGCAATATGCCCAGCCCATTACCACTTCAGATGTTTCACCCTTCCTGTGATGTCAGATACTTTGGTTTGATTTCTTATCCATGTATTCCTTTTGTGATCCAATCTTGTGGTACCAAGCATACTTCTTTCCATAATAAATTGTGTTGTTCTTAATTTTTGAATTTTCTTTGCATTTAGTGTCCATGTTTCACAGCCATATGTCAGTATAGGAAGAATACATTGGTTAAAAACCTTTCTCTTTAGGCATGAATGGTAGTTGGGTTTTGAATATTGAATGCAATTTTCCAAATCTTTCCACCCAAGCATCGCACGCCTTTTAATTTCATCCATGATATTTTGTCCCATTGATATCTGTTATCCTAAGTATAGGTAATGATCTACTTGCTTAATTTCCTCATTATTGATTTTTATTATTTCTGGTTTGACATAGCTATTGAACATAACTTGAGTCTTCTTTAGGTTTATCTTTAGGCCTGCTGTTCTGCTAGCAATTTGGAGCTCATGGATACGAGTCTGTAATTCATGCGCAGTTGAAGTAAAGATAACTATGTCATCTGCAAAGCATAAATTGGCTTAAATATCTTCCATTTATCTTCAGACCTTTCCCTTCCCAATCAAGACGTTTGAATATTTCTTCTAGGCACGATGTGAATAATTTTGGAGGTATTGTGTAACCATGTCTTATACCTTTCTGTATTCCACAGTAGAGACGTGTCCATTGAAATGAATTGCTGCTTTGGCATTGGTGTATGCTGATTTGATGGTTCTTATGCATGACTCCTCCACTTATTGATTTCGTAATGCTTTAAGTATTGCACAAGTTTTAAGTGAATCAAAGGCTTTCTCATAGTCAATAAAACCAAGACATAGTGGTAATTGATATTCGTTACACCGTTCAATAATCTGCTGAACAACTTGAATATGGTCCGCTGTACTAAAGCCCCTTGGAAAGCCTGCCTATTCTTTTGGTTGTGCTAGGTCCAGAGTCGCACAAAGGCTATTAGCTAAGACTTTTATAAACACTTTGTAGACCACTGATAGTGAAGTGATAGGTCGGTATTTCGTCAAGTCTTCTATCTCACCTTTTTTTATGTATCAGAATTAGGATAGCCTTCTTCCATGTTGTTGGTACATCATTTTTCTGCAGGCATAAAGTAAATAGTTTTGCTAAGAGTTCGTAGATTATTTCTCCACCTGTTTTTAGAAGTTCAGCTATAACTCCATCCTCACCTGCAGCTTTCCCATTTTGGAAGCTTTGGATGCTCCACATAACTTCTTTTGGTAGAATCTGTGGTACTTCAGCTGTGTTGTAGTAGTCTTCTTCTTCATTTAATTCATCATCCTGGAATAATATTAAGTAGAATTCTTCAATTCTTTTTGCTATTGCATATCTATCTCTGGTGATGGTCCCATCTTGTAGTTTAACTGCAACCATCTGTTTGCTGTTCATTAATTGCTATTTGGCTCTTTTGAGACTATGGTAGTTTTCAATTGTTTGTTGTATGAATTTACAATTGAATTTTCTTATTTCTTCTGTGATACGTTTTCTGATTGTTTTGCACAATTCTGTGTATTCAATTTTATTTTGTAAGTTAAATGATTGTTTCATTTCTCTTCGTTTCTTCATAAGCCGTTTTGTTTCTTCACAGATTTTGTCTTGTTTCTGTTCTGTGGTACCATCTATTTTAAGTGTGCATTGTAGAAGGTTTTGGAAAATGATGTCATTACTTTCTGATATATCAGCGTTGTCATCTATAATAATATGTTTAAATCTATTGTTTAGATGGTGTTGTTATATATCTTTTTTAATGTTGAGTTTGTGTACATCTTTGTTTTGCTTTGATTTCCTAAACATTTTTCTTCTTTCTTTTTGACAGTTTATTTGAATCTTACTGCGTACCATACGATGGTCACTTCCAATGTTGAAGGTGTTTATAACAGAGCAGTCTTGAAAGATGCTTTTCTTATTGCTGAGGATAAAGTCAATTTCACTAGTTTTTTCATTTGGACTTTTCCATACCCACTTTCATGTGTTTTTTTCTTGAAGAAGGAATTCATGATATACAGGGTTTCTTTTTCTGCAAATTCTATTAACCTTGCTCCTCTGTCATCTCTCGTGCCATATCAAAAATTTCCCAATGAGCTTTCAACGGAATGTTGAATACCAATTCTAGCAATAAAATCTCCCATTACAATTCTGAAATGATGTTTTCCTTTATTGTAGAGTTGGGATACATCATGATAGAAGGCTTCAATTTCTTCGTCAGTCAGTATGACGTATTGTTAGTGCATAGACTTGGACGATCTTAAGAGTGTATCTTCGAGATTTGAACACAATACTTGCTATTCGATAGGATTCACTGTCAAATTCTATTATGTTGTTCTTCAGTTTTTTGTTGATCAAGAATCCAACTCCATTGATTATTTCTTTATCTTGACCTCTATAATATAATATATCTCCATTGTTTAGTCGAAGAATTTCTTCACCATTACGTCTGACTTCGCACAGTCCAAGAATGTCCCATTTTAGTCGCTTTAGCTCTTCAGTTAGTTCAGTTAACCGTGCTTCGCTGCTCAGAGTCTTACAGTTTAATGTTCCATGCTCTAGTTTCTAATGGCAGCATGACCTGCTTACCTGCTGACCTGCTTACTGATGTATGATGTTTTGTATTAAAGGCAAGGCTTTTAAGGGCTTTATTTAAAGGCTTGCCTTTAATACAAAACATCATACATCCCCTTATTGGAGATGTGTTTTGGCATTAAGGGTAAATATTAAGATTAGTAATCGGAGCTTGTTCCACTTCTACCACGAGTTTCCCTGGTCTTGCACTACCTGTAGGATCAGCTTGTCTTGCATTACTTGCAGGCGCAAACTTGACATTTTTGTCTGTTTGCTTACTTGGGAAAAATGGAGTAAAACCAAGTTTAAAATTGCTTGGTATCTTTAACATAATTATACTCAAGGTAAAAATACTTTCTACATTTAGATCTCCTCCTGAGATTTTTATTTAATAAGGTTAGAACACCTTATGGTAACTTGTTTTGGTAAAATACTTACAAGCTCTGTATTACTAAATCTTGGTATTTCTAGCCTAGCTCCCACTGATGAGACCTTTTTCAGCGGCCCTGAGAGAAAGCTCCATGTTCCAGTCCTTCTTCAAACCTGTTCCAGCGGATTCCAGCAACAGTTTAGGAGAACCGAAAAGAGAGCTCCGATTGAAGTCCTGCCCTGGTAAGATTCCTTTGTTCTTTTTGTGGTTTTTTTAGGCCTATACACGGCATTCCGCTATTTTATAGGAATAGACTATCCTTGGAAAATCTTCTTCCTTTCTTTCGTTAAATAATGTCTTCGGTTTTACCGAGGGTAAGAACCCTCGGGTTCGAAATAGATACAGAGATCGAGAAGAGGACGTTTGCTAGAACCATTATTGATAAAGTAGGGGCAGACAAAATTTCCAGTTTCACACCTTATGGGGGTGGAAGATTTCAGGTTGTATGCACGGACGTTGGAACACGGGAAAAACTGCTGAATGGAGTAGAATGCAAAGGGAAACTTTATCATCCTTCTGTGGTGGGAAGCGTTTCCAAAACAGTTAAAATTGATCGATTCCCGCTCGAATATTTAGAAGACAGGGATGTAATAGTAAAAGTCTTCTCGAAATGGGGAGCCGTCCGGGATATAAAAATTGGCACGGACGCTGATTTTCCTCAGTGGAAGTCAGGAGAAGATTCGTTCTCGATCATGATGAAGGCAGAAATCCCAAACTTTGTCATGATCGGGTCAGCCAGGGTAATGGTCAGTTACCCGGGCGTAAAAAGACAGTGCTTTCGGTGCGGATCACTGGAACATTTAGGCGCGGACTGCCCCAAGAACAAGTGCAGGAACTGCATGGGGACAGGACATGCGCTAGCCCAGTGTGAAGCACCCTGTCTGAAATGCAAGGATACTACCCACAAAGTCAACGTTTGTCCTAGCAGGACACACGCCGAGAGAATAGGAGGCGCCATTTCGCCAATTCCAGCAAATATTTCAACCAAGAGCTCAGAGCCTACAAGTCATGACTACTTGACTGCAGATAAGACAGTGACAGAAATTACCACTATAGATCCTGACGTTTTCCCAGCACTTACAACCCCAGTTATGGTGATAACAAATGACAAAATTCAACCACCTACTGGCAACAACACAGAAAGAAAAACAGAGAAAAAAGAAAAACGAAATGCTAGAAAAATCATCGAAACCGAGGATGAAATGGAAACGGAGAATAACACAAATGCCACCAAACGACCTATCACACCAGAAGAAGAAGAAAATAAAAGAACCAAACCAAATTACGACAGCCCAGCAGAAACGTCAAGTTCAGAGGAGGAGGAAGAAAAAGGAAATAAAACAGACACCCATTTAGAAACATATGAACAGGAACAAAGAGACGATCTAAGACCCATAGGAGAATCCCACAATCCTGGAAAAAAATCTCATAGAGGAATTCCAGGCAAAGCTGAAACAAAGGCAATATCAGAACCGACAAAGTTCCCTCACGCAAAGGCCAATGCACTTATATTGCATCTCTTAAAAGATTTCCCCGAGGAGGAGGCGAGACTACGAAAAGCAATGGAAACATTCGGAGACATTCAACTGATACTCACAGGACAAAACGGGCCAAGAGTCGTCAGTGCAGAATGGAACGACGTGTTTGTCGATAATATAGATGAAATCACTCCTGAAAAGATCATTAGTCTTATCGATGCAGAGGACGATGTTGAACTAGCACTGCACAGAGGCCTCTACATGCTAAACCACGTCCGTGGAGACAAATTAGCAGATCTCATCATCAAAACCGACAACAATAGACAGCAGGAGGATTTAAACCTCGCCTAACAAGTCAGTCGCCTCCTAGTATCGATCTGCCAGAGGGGAAAAAAAATTCTGGTTTGTTTTTCTTCTTTTTATCCTCTTTCAGATTAGAATTTTTGTTATAAAAAAGGTCTATGTCTATTCCACACAAGAGGGGGTTCCTGAGAACCTGGGCTGCGAAGGCTTACACCAAGGCGGTGCAGCTCCTTGTGGGCTGCATCACCCACGCGAGGCTCTGCCCCCGCTCTTCTCAGTATTAAACTGGTCATTCCGGTTGAAATTTCAGAATTTTCCTAGTTTCTTACAAAGTGTTATATGTAATTTTAAAGGTTATTTACCAGTTCCTCTTTTTCATGTGGTGCTTCTTTCATTTGTTTTTCCCCACTTTCCTCGGGCAGACACCTGAAGAGGTGACTGACCGGGGAAAGCTGAAAAGAACGGATGGAGGGAGATAATGTTGGAAATCTGCTTGGTGCTGACATTTAAGTCAGGCCAAGTAGATCGACTGAGGCCTCTTTTAACTATCTACTGCTATCCACTCTATCTTTATCCTCCTCACTATCACTAAAAATCTAATATCCTTTACGAAAGGGTATCAAACCTCATGTCTCAGCTTTTCAATCATATCTCACTCCAGATTTCGTTAAATCAATTTATAGCCTTCATTCGCTGCCACTATCTCTGACAACCATGCTGCCGTGCTTTTCTGCTACGCTGTATTTTTTTCCTCCCTGGTATTATTGGAAATATCATGTTTCATAACCAGACACAGTTCTCCGTAAAATGATCTGATATTTGTCAACGATTACGATTTTCTACCTGGCACCTAAACATCGTCTACGCAAGAGCTAATCAAGCAATCACAATGCGCGTGGGCTCATTGAAAATAACATACACTACCGATTATGATAATATATTATTTTCACGAATTCTATCTGCAGTACGTACCTAAAAATATATTTTATTATTTAACACGCATACACGCATGTATATGTGTGGTATTCTATACCAGAAAAGGAATCAGAAAGAAAATAAACAAGCAACCATTTCTAAACAAACGAATATTCATAACCATAATATAAAAACGTATTTACCAAGACAATTGATATTAAAGAAAAGATAAAGACCAACTCCATTTAAAATCTATTTAAGAAAAGAAATGCACTCTATTGAACAATAACAGAGCAAAAAAGTATCATCATAAATTTCAGAGGAAAAATAATCAGCAATGACCATTACGATGATCTTATAAATTCAAAAATACCAAATACAACCTATACTCGTATATGGTGTCTATTGACTACTCCAATACATACAATTCTCTTCCGATAAGTAAAATAACTTTTAGAACCTACTAATACGTTGTGGATACTGATAGCCATTATCGTTTGTCCAGATTTCCAGCATATTGAAATCAATCGGAAAATGCTATATATATATCAGTGGCATCTCTGACTTCCCTGCCTATTCTTGCATCCTCAGTAAACAATTAAACACTCCTATCAGGCCGTTTCCAATATTCTTGATATAAAAAAAAAATCAGTTAACGCCTTCTTGTTCCTGTATAGCGGGTAGGCGAGGCCATTTTAGTCCTGTCTAACTTTTGGAAACTGAGTGGGTAGTTCAATCTCCACTGGTAGCTAATCAGAGATAGCTGGCCCACGGCTATCACTGATTAATCGGTACGCAGTGAAGAAGGCGACTAACAAGTACTGCCATCTCGTGGGCCCTAACCCAAACACAATATTTTTAATGTGTAAAAATAGTATGGGTTCGACGGCAGATATTCTTGAGTTTACAGGACGAAAAAACCGAGTTTCTGGGAGAAAAAAATCCTTGCCTGTGCCAGAGAACGACTAACTCGGGAACCGATCGAAAAAAGGCTTAAAAATGTTCCTCTAGTCGGAGTAACAGGAAAATATTTCTCTTTGTACAGTAAGGTTGCTATTCAATGTTCAGGGGTGAAAAATAATACAAATACACTTCAGCAAGTCTTCTTGTATTGAGATTTTTCTTTGTGGTTTCTAAGAAGGATGCAGATGGGTCCTCCACATTCTTGAAATGGTTAGACAATCAATTGTACTCAGATTCGGATCATGTTTGTGCATTTCACATGCTTCCTTGAATTTCCGCTAGAACCAGGTTTAGGTGTGGGGACTTGGTACCTTTCCAATCCATTCTGTGGTATGTTTCGAGTGTGTGGTCAGAAAGGGCGGTTTTTCCAAAATGGAGGTATTTTATGTGTCGTTTGTGTTCATCCTTCCTGATTGGGATGGTTCGCCCTGTTTCCCCTATGTATGGTATGTTACATGTGCATTGTATTATACATATACATTATATACACATGTGGCAGAGGATCCTTGGAAGAACTGAGTAGGTGTCTTAATTTTGTCGGGGGTTTAAAGGTGGTTTTGATGTTGTATTTGTGTAGTGTTCTCTCTATTTTTCCGGAAATGCCTCTAACATATGGTATAGCAATAGTATTCTCGAAATCTTTTTTGTTATTCGTGGTATCTTTGTGGAGGATCTTGTGAATGGTTTTTATACTGTATCCAAATTGATGGTCTCATATTCATGGTTAAGAGCTTGTTCATTTGAACAAATAGTTTGAGCTCTGTGTTTAAGGGTGCTTATGACCCTTTTGTGTTGGGTGGTGATAAGAAGTTTCATGTATGTACTGGCATGTGTGTGATGTAGGTTTGCGATAAACTGAGAAGGAGAGACAGCCTGAAGGAAGACGTGTGACAAGTGTGTCTAGGAATGTAAAGAGTTTTTTTTTCTATTTCAATGGTGAATTGAATGAGTTTGTATTATTTTTTGAGGTGGCTAAGGAATCTATTTAGTGCTTCGCGGCCGTGGGGCCAAATGGCGAAAATATCGTCGACGTATCTGAGCCAAATTTTGGGTTTTAGGCAAGCCGACTCTAGAGCTCGTTGCTCAAAGTCTTCCATATAAAAGTTCGCTATTGGTAAAAATTGTTTTGCCACACGAAATATCCGGAGCGGAGTACGTGGGCAAAGAGGGCCGTGATGTCGCGTGGAAATATGTTCTGTAGGAGTAAGATAGTATCATTGATCGGGACATTGGTGAAAAGGGAAGTTATGTCAAAGCTGACTAATAGATCTTGGTCGTTGAGTGTAATGTTTTTAATTTTGTTTATGAAATGTTGTGTATTTTTATGTAGGAAGGGGAATGACCAACCAATTCCTTGAATGTGGCCGCTAATTTTTTGGCTAAGTGGTAATTCGAGCTGTCGATTCCTTCCACAATTGGACGTAACGGTGTGTCTGTTTTGTGTACTTTTGGCAGGCCATAAATTCTGGGCGCGCAGACATACTGCGGTATTAATTTTTGTTTCTTCCTGATTTAAGTACTTCAGTAGTTTTTTTTTTGTTTGTTTGTTGCGTTGCGTGGGGTTGTAATTTACCAATTGGTAGGTCTTGTGGTCCGACACCAAATGGTTCATTTTTTCAATGTAGGTTGTCCGATTTAAAACAACAGTGGCATTCCCTTTATCTGCTTTTGTGATAATAATGCACGGTTGTTTTTTAGGGATTTGAGGGCCAGTTTTTCAGCTTTGTTTAGGTTGCTGCTTAATTTTTTGGTTGAATTTAGTAAACAGGCAATTTCCATCCGTATTTTGTCAGCTAAATTGGCGGGGAGGGATCTTAAACCTCTCTCGATATGATAGATTATATCTAGTTTATTTACTGACCTCGAAGCATTGGCGTAATTTAAACCTTTCTCTAGTAGCGAGAGTTCACCTTGGGTGAGGTTGTAATTCGATTGGTTGATAACCAGCCAGTGGTTCGATGGTGGTTGGTTGCTCCTAACTGCGTTTGTGGGTGATTGGCTGCTCGTTTCGTTATGGCGTCGTAATTGTCTTGTGTTTTCCTGTAATTTTAATGCTTGAATATAGCAGTATGAACTGTATAATTCCAGAAGAATCCTAGTACGTGAGGACTTTAGCAGAGTTTATTGTAGTTTTTTTTAATCACTAGAGGGCAGGCTAAGAAAAAAGATTAGTTAACAACGTAGATGTAATTTACCTGTATAGAGTGCAACAGCATGTAGCTTGGTTCTTATACACATGTATCCTTCTGATGATGACCTCGATACAGGGGTCGAAACGTCAAGTTATTATTTTATTATTAATCAGTAAAATAATCTTTTCAACACGTGTGTTTTGTGTCCCTAAATTCATAAATATGAATACTACAATTACGATTGTAGTAGTAATACACACATTAATAACTTGAAGAAAAGACATGAATACAGAATAGAAAATGGAAATAGAATAGAAAGAACTGTACAATGCCTGTAACCAAAGGCCGTGTCCATACGGGTTAATTTGAAAATACAAACGTAGGCGATGCAGTTCCGACATACAGCAAAATTAAATGACTTATCTAACAGGGCGCAATGTATACATAATTTATACATAAATATATGATTGAGAAATAATATATAATGTTTAGAGTAATTTCCTATGATAAGTGTGTACAATCAAAGTCAACATCATTTAGTCCTATAAGGTAGTCTCTGAACTTTTTCTAAAAGTATAGCCTGATATTACAGATTTTATTTCGTCAGGCTGTTTATGGTAGCTGCTGTTGCTAAGTTCTCAAAAGATTTGTGAATCATTTTCTTTCTTTGTATCAAGAAAAACTCTTCTGCACATTCCACTATTTATCACTCCGTGAATTATTTTATGAAACACCTACAGCGGTTTTTCGGTATTTAATCCGGATCAGAACACGAACAGATTAGAAGCGTAAAATGATATGGAAGTTAACTAGTTATTTAATCGGTTTAATTAGAGTTTCAATAAACTTTGAGATTGTAGATAATAGAGATATTGGTCTGCAATTTCTAATTTCATTTCTGTAACTTCCTTTAAATTTCCGAATTATTGAAGTAACCTTTAAATGTTCTATAAATTCCTCATGTTCGAAAGAATTATTTATAACGTGTAACGAACTTTAACTTTTATTATTGTTATTATCATCATCATTATTATTATTATTTAAACGTCACATCTCCAAGGATTCATCGCCAGAGGTCACTCCACTCCACTTCGCTACACGTCTAACCTTCTCCTCTGCTACTTCATTCTCCTGCTACCCACAATTGCCACTGGCGCCATCTACCGCCCATCACCACCAACAACAATATTATTTTTTTTTTGTAAATTGCGCGTGTTCGGAAAGCCGTTTTTAATTATATTATGCATTTTTTGGAAATTTATATTATCATATCTTATTTTCCCCATTTTATGTTTATAATCTCATTACTGCATTCTTTACTTCATCCACATTTACTGCATATACATACACTGAATTCTTTATTTTGCTGTATGATCTCTATCATCTGCATCTTGATATACATGACTTTGTATTGCCAAATTTTTTATGCATTTGCTGAACAGTGTGGGGGATAATATTATTCTATTATCACTGCGTTACTTAAAGAAGAGTTTCCTACAGATATGTTATCAAAACAGCTTTTGACAGTTGTATCTTACCTCTTTCAGTAAAGAAAAAATAACTCGCATCCCTATCTCTTAAGTGCATGGCATTATCGAACGCATAGAGCTTAAAACAGCTGAATATTTTCAGAAAACTTCACCATTTTCTCCTTTCTCCTAAGGATAACATTTCACCTCTCAGTTTTTCGAACAAACCGAAAGGTCTAATTTTATCCTCCTAGAAGAACACAAGTGTTATAATAAATACCATGAACCAAAATTCTACATTAATAAAGTTTTTTAGGTGAGTTTACTTCCGTTTTTAACCTAGCTGACATGATAACTGACGGTATTTCATTATAAAAACAAAGGCAGTAATTTCCATCAACCCTCTGAGAATCATACTGGAGTTAACTGTAGACTCAGCTGCCCGCTATGCGACAATCAATTAAGATAATCGATATATACAAGAAAAATATTTCAGAAAAACTCTCGATAAAGTGAAATATTTTTGATGGTTTCTTCTTGGCAGATAATTTGAAGAACACATTGCAGAATTGTTAGACACGGTTATCGTACGAAGAACAAGAATAGGAAATGCCCACGTATGCACAACATGTATTACTGTAAATGGTATTGAAATATGTCTCTCTTTCTTCATTAGCAGATAGCTGAGCAAGAGTGATAAATTTGTCACACATTTGCAGAACTTTATTGGCAGTGAATTAACAAATCGTTAGATTTTGTCTCAGGATACAATAAAATTCGATCTCAAGTTGCGGAACGTCTTTCAATACAGCTTGAACTTTGCACCGCTGATGTCTTGTGATACTCGAAATTGAAGAACACATTTCGAGTATCGATTGTGAAGATGACTAATTAACAAAGCAAAGGAGAAAAAATGTCTTGAAAATGATCCGGTAACTACAATTATGGTTACTTTGAACAACATAAACAGTGGAGAAAATGCATTTACAAAGTAGAGATTTTAACTATTTTTCCATTTTCCTATCGCATTAGATAAAATGATGGAAAATACAGCAGAAAATCTCCATTTTTCCTACTCCCCTCCCTCTCTTCACGTGTATCAATCGTGCTTTCATCGTTGCATTAGGTATATGATGACGTATCTTTTTTGTTCTGTAATAATCCTGACCTGCTTACTGTAATAGATATTTACATATTGTAATGAAAATTCGCCGTAAAGCTACGCATGCGTGCATTTTTATAAACCTTTCTGTCAGTGATACTCATGAGAGAAGCGTGAACACATGATAGAGATTCAGGTGCGTGGTTCCATATTTGGAGTTAGTGTTTTGTTGAGAGATTTATCTAATATGAAGATCAATTATATTAACATAAAACAGTTGTAATATACGAGAAATTGAAGCTGAAATGTAGTAACATTTTATTCGAAAAAGGTACAAATGCCGTTCAGATCCACGTGTTTTTCTGAACTTAATGAGATAAGATATGATAATTATTATTATATTATGTGAAACCCATCAACGAAAACTTATGACTGTTTTATGCAATGCAAGCCTTAATATCGAAGAGTTTATCTTTCACTTTTATTATTATTATTCAATCTGTTCATTAATGATATTGGGAAGAATTTGACAAGCGACATACAGTTATTTCTTGATGATGCAAAGATAGAGTAATTAGGAATGCTGCTAATATGCAGTACTTGCAGAATGATTTGAATAGGCTGGAATTGTGGGCATAGGAAAATGGGTGTCAGTTCAATGTCAGTAAATGTAAAGTCATTCACTTCGGCATGATTACCTATCCAATGTCGTGTTATATTGCTGGGATTAGGCTAGAAGAAATTGATGAGGCTAGGGATCTTGGAGTGTTAGTTCATAAGAATTTGAAGTTTAGGGACCATGTGGCAAAAATTGCAAATACAACTCAAACGATAATTGCAATGCTGAAATTAACGTTCACATGTTATTTTTCATATTTACAAGGCCTTGATAAGACCTCACTTGGACTATTGTGCGCAGATCGGGTGTCCTAGTTTCCGTTGTGATTCTGATATATTTGAGAAAGTACAAAAGAGATGTTAAAAATGATATCAGGATTGTGGAATACTGATTATGAAGACAGATTGAGAATTTGTAGACTGCAGACACTAGCAAACAGGAGAAAGAGGGGTGATATAAGTGAGACCTGTAAACTTCTGAAAGGATCATACAGGATTTCAATTGAGGAAATTTTTCAATTTATGGAGGGTGGGGAAAGGACGAGAGGGCATCCTTGGGAGCTGAGATTGAAGGCCGCCAAGAAGGGTGTGAGGGCTAGAATTTTCTCTCAGAGGGTGGCGCTTGATTGGAATGGATTGCCATTGGATGTTGTGAGTGCAAGCGGTGTGAATGAATTCAAGAATGAGTATGATAGCTGGTGTGTGTAGTATGTGGCCTCCCTCGATGAGTCTCTGACTCCCTGGAGGTCTCTCTTAATAATAATAATAATAATAATAATAATAATAATAATAATAATAATAATAATAATAATAATCCAACAATTCTACTCTACTTACACCTGGCGGAGAAGCTTTGTACTAAATATGAGAATACATTAAATACTTTAAAAATAAATAAGAAATACATTAAAAAAATCGCACCCCTGTTATTCATGTTTAGATTTTAATTATAGGAACCTAGCGACCATAAACAATTTGAAATTTATGGAATATCAATATCAATGAAAATGGCTCAGGATTAGATAATCCGAATATCCTGACCTGCCGACCGAACATGGAATTTTTTTGAAGCCACTTCAGTCCTCAGATCAGCAGGATGGTTTATAAAACTTTTTCAAGACTCTAGTAAGCAGGATGGTAATTAGTCTTATACTGGATAATGAAATTTTTTACTGCCTAAATAATTATTATTCGGCCTGAAAGAATTATAATAAATAGCAATTAAATATTAATTAAATGGAAAAAGTTTATCCTTAGGTTTGTATTTGAGGAATGGAATAAAATACTTCATTTTTGCTGAATATTACTTCATTCTGAATTTATTGCTGGGACAGAATACACTTGCTTGTAAAATGTTAATTACTTTAGTTTGAGAGGATGTAGGAGACAATCCAACATCTACAGAGAATGTCTGGGTTATGTCTGATGGGTACATGTATAGCAATGACAATGTAACTAAAAGCGAACCATTTTATTAAACAGTGCAACAGAGAAACACACTTTTTTTGAAGATTTTATTTTTATGTTGTTTACTATCCTCGATATAACTTATTGTTTTTAGTGATTAATTTATAAAAACATACAGTAATGTTTTTCTAAATTTAAAAACAAAATGTTATTATTTTTACATTATTCCATAGTATACAAGCATCACATTGATATTCAGTTTGAAGGTTATATTTAATATGTACACTCATTAAATATTCATATGATAAATATACAGATGCAAACTCCCAGACTCATTCACTTCACATGTGGTTTAGATCACTAAGTCAGCAGATTACACTGATTGCCGTCCATTGCAACAACAGAGAGGAATATCATCAAAGGGCAACCAAAAGTTTATCGTAATTCGGAACGTACTGCACATCACCGCTCATATTTTACTTTTATGATCGCTGCAAGTTAACACTGGTGAGTACACTAAAATTTCTATTTGTTTGTTTTTTTGCAGATTTTTCATTATATTTGTTTAATTAGAATTCCTTTGTACGAACATACGTGTGTAGGGAGTATATATGATCATAATGTAATGA
Organism: Typopeltis vanoorti; assembly: GCF_054136105.1. Lineage (NCBI taxonomy): Eukaryota > Metazoa > Arthropoda > Arachnida > Uropygi > Thelyphonidae > Typopeltis > Typopeltis vanoorti. The sequence goes on from NC_143559.1 coordinate 60,694,421, forward strand.
ATGGAATCGGAACTATTATTGTTTTCTTACCCAAAACTTGTCGAAATTCAATCTCCAGATCCATACACAGGTGACCCTCGTATAACGTGGATGTTAGGTTCATACAAATGCCGCGTTATATAAATTTCGTTATGCGAGACTTAGATTACGTAGAAAAAGTCGGGTTATGTTCCGAAATCGTTTTTTTTAATTATATAAACCATAATGATTCCATAAAACATATTTTTATTTACTTCAAGTAATTGATGTACGTTAAGAAAACATACAGGGTGTTCGGGATAAATTTGACAGTTTCGTAAGGAAAAAGAAAATCTTCTTTGTATCTATTAAATTTAATGAATTGACAAAAAAACATTACAGGCAGAGTTAATTACAATACTATCAACAAGATTTACTCAAAATAACCACCATTAGCATCGATCACAGCTTGAATTCTGCTTCGGAACCTCGAACAAGCTGATGCTACAGTCTCCCTGAGAAGGGCCGCAAAAACTGTTTTAATTTTATCCATTAACTGGGCTTTTGTATTACTGGAAGTGCGATTGGTGTCTTTCTCAACTGCGCCCCATACAAAATAATCCATGGGGTTAAGGTCTGGGGAGTTTGGAGGCCAAACATTTGGACTGGTGAAGTCGTAGAAATTTTCAGACAACCATTTTTGACTTTTCCCAGAGGTGTGGCAAGGGGCCGAATCCTGCTGCCATACATACGGCCTACCATTGCCTACCCTTGTTATCCAGGGCTTGACTACAGTTAGCAACTCCACGAACAAAGCCCGAATTCCAATGCCAGGGTTCTTCAACACCTGTTCCTGCAGATTTGCGAGGAATTCTGCTGTACGAACGCAATCAGATCGTCTGCTAGGGATCTTTCTTCTTGCTACATCCTCGTAGTCACCATTGCAAGTCTCTAGTTCATGCCTGATTGTTTTTACTGTATTCAGGGAGCATTGGGCAGCAGTCGTAATATCCTTATTTTGATGGCGGGCACGAATCATCATGATACAAGTTATTCTCTTCCATGATTCAGGTGGGTTCCAGCTATCCATCCTTTCTGACATCTTGTATGTGAATGAAGAAGGGTCCAAACTTTTAAATGAAGAGAAGTGTGTGTTAATACATGTAACTTACGGAAAAATATAATTAATTATAAATATGTCAAATTTATCCCGAACACCCTGTATAAACTATGAAACAAATGCATAGCATAAACTTATAAAATTATAACTTTTCCGTAAACTTCATTGCACATAATGCATAATTGTTTTAAGCAAAATAAAATAAAGTGTATATTTTAATCGTCATCGCTCTCTTCAAAATTAACACTTCGTAAATGTTCTTTATTTACGAGTGGCCGGACGTCGTCATCACTTGAAATCTCTTGGACATCATTTGTATAATTCTCATTGCATACTTCAGTTGGTTTAGTTATCAAGAAGTCAGTAATAAGATCTTGCTTACCATTATGCTGCAATTTTTTTATTAAGTTCATAATACGGAGCTAAACAAATATCCGATTGTCTCATGAATTTTCCGGAGCGCTCGATTGAGGGATCATTATCCTTAAAATTACTTTCTTGCCAAATCCAATCCTGCTAATTTCTTTAAATTGAATTCTTTAACGGATTCATCACAATCAGAATCTTCAGCAGAATTTTCCTTGCCATTTGATTCGACGTCATCTATTCATTGTACTAGTTCCTCCTCATTTAAATATGTTTCTCCATCAATTAATTCACTAATTTCGTTTTCAACCATATCGCAAAAGTCCTCTAAGTGGCCATTACTATAAAAATAAAACTTTTACATAAAAAAACAATACAAATTTTTACATAAAAAAATCAAGCTGAGCACTTTATTATCTCACCAGATAATAAAGTGCTCAGCTTGAGATTAACACACTTATGATTTTTAATGCGCTTTTCTGGTAGAAAACGAAGACAATTTTCAACATTAAACACTTTATGCGGTAAACAATTGACGTACAATTGTTTACAATTGTACGTACAATTGCGTGCTAAAGGGTATTTCCCTTAATATAAATTCGCTACATATAACTACATGAGTGATACAGGCAGACGCAAATTTAACTAAGATAAATTTTGATTTTTAATTCGCGCGGTGAAAAATATATGAAAAGGTAAAGGGTTACTACAATCTGTAGAACGTGTTATATCGAAACCGCGTTGTATCAGTACCGCGTTATATCATTACCGCGTTATACGAGGATTACCTGTACTTGGAAGGTTTTTCATGCACTTTTCTTCTTATTATTATCATTATTATAAAAATATGAAAAATAACCTTGGCTCATGGGCGGTATTACTGTACTACAGGTTTCAACGTTTCGTGGGTAAAAATAATATAAAAATTAATTCAGTTCCAAAGCCGAAGAAGAATTGTTAATCATTTCGAAACCTTAAATTAAAAGGGTAGGGGGGGGTTCATATTTTTATGATGGAATCGGATAACTTGCCTTAAGTTGAAAAGTCCTCACAAAGGTTCCTAGTGTCCTAGATGAGATGCGAACCAAACACATTTCAACCAAATTTGGTTGAAATATATTCAATATAGTCAACATATATATTCAATATATTGAATATAGTTCGATATATTCATATGATTATTTAGTGTCATAGGTCTTATAAGCTTAAGATTTTATATGAGGCTATTAAAGACAATGTCAGCAACTGATGTGTATTGGCTCTCCAAAGCAGAGTGGAAATGATTGTTTTGTGCAACGATTCTAAGTTGGACAAATGAGATGTTTGCTGACTATTGATTGAGAGATGCTATGGTAAATAATTTTCTTCGTTTCTATTAGTATTATATCCTTTACTTGGAACATTTTGGCTTCAACAGTGCGAAGTTGCTTTTCAAGGTATTCGATGTGTTCTGTCCATTTAATCTGACTGTCAATGTAACAGTCACTTCTAATTTGTTAGTGAAATTATCATCTGTTTTAGATTAGTTTAATATGCGATCATTTTATAAAATAATAAGAAAAATTTCATCCAATTTAACAAATTAATGTTTAACTTGTTTGAGATATATTGATTAAGGTTTGCGAGTCAAACTACTAAATGATTTGTGATGTTTTGTTTATTATAGGTCGAACCAAATTTTGATTGCGAAGACGAAATCCAAGACTTCGGTCCAATTGTCACGTAAAGTGTTGTGCATTTTCGGCTCGATATGCATGGGCTTCTATATTCTTAACATACTTAATCTGCAAAATTTTAAAGACACTGTTCCATTCACATCGCATACTGTAGCTTACAACGAAAGAGTACTTGATTCGACTAGATTGAGAAAAACGGATGTGGTGGAAGAAATATTTTTAAGAATGGACAACGTAACAGTATCAAGAGAAACGCTGCTGAAATTGGTCGCAAGAATAGACAACTCAACTGTTCTTAAAGAAGAAGGTATCCTTCATCGATTAATTAGCACCAATATTAATCTTCCATTGAAGTACTGGATGAGTGCCCGACTTGAAAACAATGCAAGAAAATGCGCAAACCTTCCCAGCGTTTATGACATAAAATACAATAATATCTAGTGGCAGTGATTTTCCATGTCTGGAACAACATTTTATCTTTAAAATGCATACTACGATAACAGAAATGGGGTTAAAAAGGGTCCGTTTGTACGCATTCTTGCAATGATAGCCAAGCCACTTTCAACTCCTGTAAGATGCCAGCTGTGGTTTCAGAACGTGACCAAACCAATTCATGTCAGAGGGAAGTACAGTTACATACAGATAGGAAATGGGGGAAGGTTTGGGAAAGACATCAAGACATCATATTTAATTTCCTGTCCGGTTCCGGAAATCCAGTTGAAAGATTCGGTGCCTATGGCTGTTTCTTTAGCTAGAAAGAACTGTGAAACTCCTAGTAATCTACTGAGAGTAATACACAATCCTTTGAATGCATCTAAAAAACAAGACTTTGCGGAATGCTTCAAAGGTTTGTATTTCTTGTACGAAGATATTAGCGTTAGACTTGTCGAATGGTTGGAGTTACTTCGACTACTGGAAGCTAAAAAAACATTTCTTTATCAATTTGAGGTTCATCACAATATTTCGAAAGTGCTCGAATATTATCCGAGTACAGGATTTGTGGAAGTAACTCCAGTTACCGTTCGTGGTTTTCAGCCCAATTTTGTGGGACTGCGTCAGTCATATATGAAGAACAAAATTCGTCAAAAACGAGAGAATGAGTTGATCCACTATAACGACTGCCTATACAGGAATCTGTACACCTCGATTACCTTCTGCTGTTGGAAGTAGACGAAATTATCGTTCCTCTCAAGGATGTTAACCGACGAGAATTGATGAATAGTATTGCGTGTGTCTCAAAGAGCCCTCAAGATAATTATTATGTAAGGAATATGTATTTCTTTGATGATGCAAAATGAGCAAAGGAATTAGACCAAGAGCTACGTGAGTTTGGAATTCCCCATTATATGCACATGCTTCAGCACATCGAGCCAAGAACTATACAGAACCACTCGAATAAGTGAAAAGCTTCTTCAAAGTCAGCAGTGTGGTAATTTTACATAATCATTTTCCGGTTCAATGCATGTAAAGATGTAAGTCATTCTCTGTTGATACGAGCTTAGCAAAGATGGAACATTACCGAAAAGACTGTGTTGATGATTTAAAGGAAACATGTTAAAAGGATTTCCGGGATCACCTTGTTAGAGATGCACAGATATGGAGTTACAAAGATGAATTGATTCGTTGTATGTCGTAAGTTCTTTTATTGCTAAAATATTTACATTAATTTACTCGGGTTTTAATCTTTCACATTTTAGCCGCTAAAGTTCTTGTGACCAAGAGTATTGCTGTAGAGGTAACAAGAAAACGACAATCTGCTGACCAAAATCTGCTGAACACAATCCAGTGAAGCGCGAATGAAGAAGAAACCAGATGACATCGATTACTGGTGAACAATTATTTTGGGTCAGGAATAACTGTAATCTGCAGACACCCTGTTCACATATTATATCCTTCAAGTATTGCTGAATAAAATGTATACATAACATTATTATTAGTATTATTATTAAGAGACACCTCGAGGGTGTCGGAGACTCATCGTGGAAGGCCACGTATTACACACACCAACTATCATACTTATTCTTGAATTCATTCACACTGCTTGCACTCACAACATCCAAAGGCAATACATTTCAATGACGCTCCACCCTCTAAGAGAAAAATCTAGCTCTCACCCCTTCTTGGCGGCCATTATTCTCAACTTGGAGGGATAACCCTATCGTCCCTTCCCCACCTTTCATAAATTGAAAAATTTCATCAATTGAAATCTTGTATGAAGCTTTCAGAAGTTTGTAAGTCTCAATCATATCACCCCCCCCCTATTTCTCCAGTTCGCTAGTGTCTACAGTCCACAAATTCTTGATCTATCTTCATAATCAGTATCCCTGTATTCTAATATCATTTTAACACTCTCCTTTGTACTCTCTCCAATATATCCGAATCACAACGAAAACCAGGAGGCCTGACCTGCGCATAACAGTCCAAGTGAGATCTTACCAAAGCTTTGTAAACAGGCAAAATAACATCGTTATCTTCACATGTGAATGTTCGTTTCAGCATTACCATTATCTTTTGAACTGTATTTGCAATCTTTGCCACATGGCCCTTGAACTTCAACTTCCTATATATTAACACTCCAAGATCCCTAGCCTCATCACTTTCTTCTAGCCTAATCCCACTAATATAATACGACACTGAATGTAATACATGTCATAGACAATTTCTCGGTCATATTTTACATATATTTCGCATATGTATGGACGGCTGTAGTTCTGCCTGAGTTGTTGGTTGAGATAATCTGAACATGCCGACGTGGGGAAAAGCAGAATTATTTTTAGAGCGTTGGTGTCCCTTTCCACCAGTTTAAGAGATTTCTTTTAGATTTCATTATCTTGTTTCCATCTGTTTAATCTAAGCAAGTCACCATTGAATTTGGATGTGCTAGTTGAGCAATTTACAGTTGCATGAAGTAATTTATAGCAAATATATGATATCCCATGATAATATTTACATAATAATATATTATAAATAATATATTATATTATTATCCAAGTGTAAGGAAACAAATTTTGCTCGTGAAATAATTTTTCTCTTTTTTCACGACTGGACAACTCGTAAATAGAGGCTAATGACTTCCCACAACTTTCCTTAGTATCCCACAATGGAAAGCACATATCCTTACTTCAACCTTGGTACTACGTCAAGGTTGGTATCACTTCTGGGTCTGGCACTCACTGAGGAGTCATCAATAGATGTGGAAACCGGTCTGAGTAGTGACCCCTTTCCAAAGGTATTGCATTATACATGTCCGCAAGGATATGTGCTTTGCATTACGGGATACTAAGACAAGTAATGTAAAATCATTAGCCTCTATAAACGAGTTGCTCATGCGTGAAATGCTTCACGAGCAAACATTCTTTGCTTACACTTGTATAAAGGATTAAACCAGGAATATAATTTCTTGGCATCTTTAATTTATAACATAACCAACTGGAAAAACTTGAAACATTGCTCTAACACGATTTGTCTTCCATATGCAGTAATGGAGGATATTTAGTATCATATAATTTTTGCTAGGTGGTGATCAGTTCGCCAAAGTGTTAGCACTTTAGTGTCAGTGATATAAAGGTAGGCAAAAAAGATATGATGCTGCATAATATATGTATCCTAAGATAACGTCTTCTTGTAGTTTTTACAATTATTTCAGTTATATGGAGGGTGATGAATTCGGTGTGGAAGAATTGCCATGCAATTCATGTTGAGGAAGATTTTGATGAGGTTTTAATTTTCAGACTATTTAAAAATAAAGTAAAAGATGTGGTATCTGAAAAAAAATGGCATAATAATAAAAATTTATTATTTCTCTTAGAATATTCCTATAGCGTCACCAGTGCTATGAACAATAGAGCTTGGGATATTTTCAGTGCTACCGTTAAGTAGCACTGGAGAGAAGACTACCTCCTGAAATAAACGCTCCATTACACGTATTAAAGTATTTCTTAAATAGTTTTGTCTCGGATACGTGATATCGTAAAACTGAGTCTCTGAAAACTCCTAATTTTATGATTTCTAGAATTATTAATCGACTTGACAAAAGCATTTTTCCCTTTAAATATTCGAGACTGTATTTATTTGCACTTGCATTTTTCTTGTTAACTTCACATGCATAAGCGTAATTTACTCTATTCGCTCATTTAGAACCATTGCTAAACGCAAAGCCTATGCATCCCTGTGGAAATGACGTTTGCATCCACGGCGCTAGGCCGACCTACGAAAGACATTTTAATTTCGATTCTAATCGTCGACCGACTAGAGAAAATCTTTCTAACCCTTTCTTTCACAGGTTTTAGAGTGAGTCGATCTCTAGCACAAGCAAGAAGTTTTTTTTTTAATTCGGGGAAACTCTGGTTTACTTCCCTTAAACTCAAGTAAATCTACCGTAGTTCACCTCACTATTTCAGACTATAATATGATGGTGGCACTTGTCTTCCGTACTATCTTCATCGGATACAGTTTAAACTTAGTGATAATCTCGGGCCATTATCTTTGATTGTTTGTCTAACATGGAGATCGACTGCCCTTAGTTTGTTTCCAAAAATTCAAGAGAGCTGAAACGATATTGCCTACTCCCAGTAGTGAATAAAAAGCGTCATTGGATTGATGTTTTAATTTGTTTGTGCTAAAAGCGCAGTTTATATTAAGATGTTTTCTTGTCCTTCGTCAGGAAAAAATCACACTTTGAAATTTTTAAGTTTTACATCTAAATTATGTTGTTAAAAATTATGTTGTTAAATTTTTTTTTCTTGGAAGAAATATTTACTCTGAGAAATATTAAATGAATTGGTGGTACTTGATAAAACAAGGAGTCCTTAATAATATACAATGAACACCCCGATGTCTAACGCCAGTCGTTTGTATAACGTAAGATATGAATGCATATCTTGTTATTGTTGTATAATGGTAAACATGTTCAGAAAGAGAATGGCATCCTTTTTTTCACTATTACGCTTCTCTTTCACTGAACATAGAAGTTTCGTGTCATAAATTGTTTCACATTCCATTATTTTTATTTTATAACCGTCGAAATATATTAATTTGAACAAAGGTGTTATGAATTATCAGAATCCTTGTGAAGTTTCGTACCATATGTAGACGAAATTTGACTATTAGTTTTATTCAAAGACTTCATAATTAGATTTAGGAAAGGAATGAAATCAAAGTTAAGAAATGCGATGGCATTAGATTTTTCTTCTTTGTATTGATATTTCACAATGTAGTTTAAGTAACGTATACAGTATAAAAGCCTTACTTTTGTACATTGCTCGCCAATAAATAAAAATAAATAAATCATTCAGTGTCTCATTTCTAGAGATTCTCTAGAATAGGATAAATCGATAGGAAAATCACGTTTATGTATTTCAGAAAATAGCTAAAGTTTTAAAAGTGGTGATGCATCGTGAAAATAAATGTCAGTAAATAACTTTAATTCATGGCCATGAATTTAACTTTAACTTTATTTCATGGCCATGTAGGGCCAGAAGGTATTGCTCACACATCATTCTACTTGATCCCACAAGTGTGCAATGGATCAGGATTTCGGCGAGCTGATCTATGAGAGGAACTATGATTTCCACGAATCAACCCGTAGTAAAATTACTGCATTATAGTGAGAAATGTCCTCCTGGACTACCATTTTCCAAGCCAATAATCCAGTAATCCAGAATTGGTAATCCTGGATTACCTGAATTAGTTCCTGGATAATGGGATTATCATATATTATTTCCATTTCTGCGGAATCTTCCCTGTTTTGAGACAAATATTAAACAGCCTTGTCAAAGGAATAGCAAGTTCAGCTGAACACACTTTTGGCACACGTGCTGATATTCCATCATCCCTAATGTCGAATTCTTATTTAGTTTGTGCAACAGTTCTTATATCTCCTCCTTATGGATCCTAGTTCCTTCATCTAGTGAAGCTCAATGTTGCATACACCGGACTGATTCTTTTAACAAAATGGGCATCATACACTTTTATTCATCCGTATTCAGTACAGTTATTCTTTCACATTCATTATTTTTACCTGAAGCATAACAGAAGAATGCAGGGCTGGTTTCTTTTCATAAATCTCAGACTTACCTTTCTGTGCAATAATTGTAACTCTTTTGGCCTGTTACTTATAATTTTCATAATTGGCATTATCCTTATGTACAAAGTATTTCTTAGTGTCCCTTTCACATGATCTTTTTCTTAAGAGTCTCTTACTTAATAAGATTTGATATACGTTTCATTCCTACGCTATTTTATTATTCAAACTTCTGTGACACATTCCGATATTGTATTATATGTAAGTATTTTTAAATGCTCCCCAAGGATTGTGAATATCCTTCCCATCTAGCAATCGATATCATGGAACAGAACCTAGCATACTCCTCAGTTGATTATTTCCTGCGGTGTAGGTGAGCGTATAATCGTTTCTAAATTCATACATTGCCACTTCCCGAGTCAGAATAGCACGATCTATAGTTTTGATCTCGAGTTCCTTCTATGACATACTTCTCATGAATGTTATCTCGCGATAGCTCAATAAATTCAGTTTCAATCTTTCATGATATTTTATTGTTATCTAATGAATGTTCGGAGTCACTTGTGATGATTACTCTTTTAGAATAAATCATGTTTATTCGAGTAATATATTTCCTCGTCATCACAAGCAACCTATTTACTATGCGTGCAAAAACACCCCACTTTGTGTTTGATTTTGCTGGGCCCCATCTCACATCAGACAGCTTCGAGATCACTGATACATATAAGCATGTTAGTAATATTGCAGTCATAGCTTTCTCTCGTAACTGGGCATCCGATATCATTAGCAGCACGCACCCTCATCTTATTTTATCTTCTCTGTTATTCTTAAAAATACTGTACCTTTTACACACGATTCTAGTTAGTATGTATGCATCTGATAGCCATGTCTCACTAAACCTGAGTCCCTCAACGTCTTCACCAAGGCAACAAACTCTACAGCTTTGTTTCTAATACTCCTATTATGGGACGGAAAATACGACGCATAACTAATTAGCAAATATTTTACTATAGTTTATGGTGATTTTGATTGAAACGTTCTTTATTTCTTTGCACGTTTTCTGTTATTAAAATTGACTACCTTACTCAAGAGAAGGTACTGCATGTAAACGAGAATTTTTAATCAAATCCCGCCTAAGAAAAATTATAAACCTACAGTTTAGTATACTAAGAAAGGTTAGATAAGGTAAGGATTAGGCCATGAGAATTGCGTGCCCTTAAGATAAAACGCCTTTAGAGCAACAGAAATATTTGAAACCACTTTGGGCATTCAATAAGTAGGTGGTGTTCTCACACCAAGCGATAATAATCATACAAACCATATACCTAAGAGTTTTCACAAACATCCATACCACTGCTTTTTTGGTTGAAGAGCGGAGGCGCTATCCACTCAGCCATTGGATAACAATTTACAAACATGATATACAAATTAATTATGTCCGTGCTATCCTAGAACAAAGAAAGACCTATATTATCAAGACAACATTAGCCATAAATGTGTCATGATCTCACTCTGTGACAATAAAAGTTTCAATATATATATATATACTTACAAATATTCTGCTAGTGATACATGATAGATGGATATTGAATATTTCCATTCAGTTTAAAATGAAAATAGGTTAAAATCGCATAAAGAGATGGTGTATCATTTTAAAATGTGGTATAATGAATTGTATTTATCTCTTATCAGTATAACAGATATTAATATGTGTCTTCTAAACCTTTGTATTAAAAAATACGACCATACTTCATTGAAAATAGACAGTCCTAAAGATGTGGACATTCACCATAACCAATAAATAAAACTTATTTATTACTTAATCGCTCGCAGGAGCCTGTGTAGCTCAGTGGATGTGGCGTTTGCACACCACCGCGCTAAGCCGCACGAAGGAAGCCTTGGTTTCGAGTCTAGTCAGCGACTAGAGGAAATTTTTCTAAGCCTTTTTTCGACCAGTTCCCGAGTTAGTCGATCTCTGGCACGGGCAAGCAGGTTTTTCCTCCCGGAAACTCGGGTTTTTCGTCCTGTAAACTCAAGAAAATCGACCGTAGAACCCACATTATTTTCAGACATTAAATATATTGTGTTAGGGTTAGAGACCACGAGATGGCGGCACATTTGAGCCGTCTCTCTTCACTGCGTACCGCTTAATTAGTGATAGCCTTGGGCCATCTGTCTCTAATTGGGTACCAGTGGAGATTGAACTGCCCACTCAGTCTCCAAAAGTTAGATAGGGCTAAATGGCCTCGCCTACTCCCGTATATACGGGAATAAAAAGGCGTTAGCTGATTTTTTTTTTTTTTTTTTTTTTTAATCGCTCGCAAAGAAAACAATAATGAATAGGAAATAGAGAAATCCTGTATTAATTAATTCTGACAAAAGTGATTTTGATTTGATATGAATGAAGATTTTTAACGGTATTTGTTTTATTGGGGAAAGATGACCCTGTTTATTAGATGAAATAGTCGATTAACCAGAGAGAAGATCTGTCATTTGTTCACGGGGGCTGTTTGCCTGCTTGCGGGATGAAAAACTCCAGATAAACTGGGGGAAAACCCTGCTGTCTACGCCATACACCGGCTAACTTGGCTAAGGAAGATCCTTAAGCTCCTCACGTCGGCGACGGGAATCGAACCTAGGACACTCCTTCTTTAGGCATATGGTTACGAAGCGCACAACCACTAGGTTAACCGTGCGGACGCATGAGGAAGTTAGGATGGATCACTTCTTCCTCCTATCCATAAAAAATTGCAAAGACAATCTGTGAAAAGTGTTTGTTTGTTTTTCAGTAATGACTAGCTTTGGAAGCCGAGCAAGTCTGTCATCATACATTTTAATTTTGAGAACTTTGAAGGTGAAAATTTTGTATCTGTCATTCAACTGCGAAATGAATGATAAGCGTTTTAAGAATGACTAGTTTTATTTATCTCAAATCAGCCATTCACATTATTATTATTAGCTAATTATATAAATAAAAGTTTTTTATATAAACAAAGTATCTTATTGAAGCCTCTGTAACAAATTAAAATACATTTTGTCATGAACATGATGACATTTTTCAGATTACACAATATCTTTATATTTTCAGTTGTACGAAAAAAACCTACAGTTTCGATCCGATTTCGTTGACCTTATCTTAACCTACATTTTGCGTTATTTCTGTTTTCAAGATTTTTCCATACAAACAGAACGATTCTTAAATCGGGCTAAACACCAAGATTCATCCTATTACAATTAAATGTGATTTTTCTTTTATTCATACTTCCTTTGACAGGCTAACAGGTAGTACCGCTCTGAAGCAAAAAAAAAAAAAAAAAAAAAAAAAAAAAAAACGAATAAGTCCCTTTCTAGTTATAATAAAAAAAATCGAACTGTTCGTAGTTCAGAAGAATATGCAGAGTTTGTAGATTGAACAGAACTTTGAAGTGAATTTATATGTTAATGTTGGAATAATAAACCAGATGCATTATCAATAGAATCTGTTATCTAAATAATTCGTCATTAATATGATTTGTTTTACTTGATAATAATACAAGACAAAGCAAATAAAGCGTATCTACTTTCGCTTCGCTCTCATTACTTGTGAAATTTACGCTATTTTTGATAGATAATGGTGTTTACTATATGTAACAAGCAAGCAGTAGTCTGAAATGACATGAATTTCTCAGAAAAACAGCTGGATATACCAAGTAGGACCATAAAACAAATGAAGAAATTTCACAATCTCTGAATATAAAACAAATTAATTACTAGATAACACAGTATAAACAAAAATAGATAGAACATTTAAATCGATATTTAAATCTACTTCTTCCATGTTAGGAAGAAGAAGGAGAGAACAAGCAGTAGTCTAAATGTTATATTCTGTGTGATACACACTTTATTGTCTGGTTGTTTGGACTGTAGAAAATGAAACCTCAGCGATAAATAAATAAACAGACAGATCTCAGTCGTTATCAGAATTTGGTGCGAGAGATAAAAACACAAATGAATGCAGCGAAGTGTGGCAATGAAACTCGTCATAAGGTCAAATTATGAAGGTGAGGACTTGACATTTGAACTACCGATGTCACATCCGAAGAACCGATAAGTTCTTCCGATGTGAACAGATAATTTCATTTTAACGGAAAAGATATCAAGCAGATTGTTGTCTGAATAATGAAGACGGACACATCGTGAATAATTTCTTAGTGATCATAAAAGGCATATGGTGACCCTTTTGGTTATAAAGCTGATTAATCAAAGATATTGCAGTAAAAGGGAGGACAGAAGAGATATGTCTGTTGGCAGAGGATATTTGCTTTGTTGCGGGTAAAGAAAGGAATTACTTTCCCTTGCCTCAGAGCATATTCCTTGTTATTTGGTGTTTTCGTTCAGAAGGAGATGTATTTTTTGTGTGCGAGGTACTTGAAATGATCACGGTTTTTGTTTTCCCGATTATTTCTATTAGTATGCGTGACGAATAAAAGATACGTCAATCTGATTGTTCTATGCTAGCATTAGATTAACCTTATATATATATATATATATATATATATATATATATATATATATATCTATATCTTAGTGTAGATTTCTTGGTATGGAGTTGGAATAGTTTTTTTTGTTCTGAGTGCATTTTATTATTATCAGTTACCAATCAATTCACTATCTCTATTACATTTCATGTTATAAATAAAAATGGACGAGTCAAAATTATCTGTGAATTTATGAGTGTATTGCATTTTCATCCAATGAGAAAAACAAGAAAAAATTCATATGCAAGCTAAAGTCCTCTTAATTGATATGCAAACTCATAAACCTATACTTAACATTTATATATTTCACAATGCGTAATTGTTTCTTTAATACATATCATATCGTATTATATTTTATTCTATACATTAAAGTAGTGTCATTCAGTTTACAATTTGTTTTTATAAATTGTAAATTGAATGACAATTACAAGGACAAAAATTCTGAAATCATAAAAAAAGGTTGTGCATTATCTTATTTTATTTTATTTTTGAAGAACCTCTGAAGGCCTTCTAACAACGTATTTGGTGCCATAATGCTAAATTGACAGAAGGAATTTCGGCCGTTATTTCTTTGAATATTCAAACTAGCAGGAAAATGTTATAACAGGAAGCGAAACCTTTGATACTAAAAGCAAATGCTTCTGTACACAAATGTTCGAATTTACTCGTATATATATATATATATATATATATATATATATACACGATTTATATATATATATATATATATATAATATAATATATATATATATATATATATATATAATATAAATATAAATATATATATATATATATACACACATACACTTAATGAGTTATTAACAGCAAAAACAAATTAATTGCAAAAATTATTTTGTGACTCCTTCGACATCGCACAATATACTATATAAATAAATTTCTGTAGGAGATGAAGCACGTATTGCGAATGAATTCGCTGAACAGATGGACGAAATATTATCACCAGATCGACCAGAATCTTTCAAGGGTATTTTAATATTGCCCAGTGGGGCTGCTGCTCACATATTCGTATACCAGTGGACAGTTCTCTTTTGCTGCTATTTCATAAGCTGAATTTTCCCCCAAGTGTACTGGAATGTCTGTGGTAATTTTATTCCAAACATGAATAAGATAACTCTGATTGAATTTAGTTATTACACCTGTTGCTTCTGATTTTTCCATGTATTTCTTACCTTCTGTCCAGTGTACTGGAAATGCCGCTTCTGGATCAAGTATTTTAATGCTGCAATTATTTTCACTAGCGTGTGCCATAGATTTCACACCACAATGTGATTGCAAGACCCGAACTAGGAGTTGCGGTCCATTGTATGCCCATAAATCTCTCCTATATGTGTTGGCAAATTCATACAGGCAATTCTCCAGAAAATCATGATGTTTGTCTAAGATAATAACTGCGCTTCCCAGCATATTACCGTCTTCTTTAATGAGCGTATTTTTGAGTTCTTTCAAAGAGCGTAATACTATTACATCCAAATCAAGGTAAATTCCTCCGTATTTCCATAAAACAACAAACCTCAGGGCATCGCTAAGATGTGAAACTTTATGTGATCCATTTCTCCAGTCTGACTTCGAGTACCAATCTCTGAGTGGAGTGTCTTCCAAAAAGTTTTCAACCTTCACTGTTACGAAGTTCACATTCGGGTAATCATGGTTTATTTTCAGCATGAGGGATGTCATTTCGATGTAATTACTTGTAAACAACAATGTTGTCTCCATGAGAGGATTATGTCTTGCTGCGCTCTCAACAGAACACATCTGACGGTAGTTCAAATTAGTTCTCCCAGAAGTTTCCAACAAAAATATTTGTGTGGAACTTGAAAAAGCGTCTAAGATTTCGCTATAATTTGAGGAAGTATATATCCTTTTGAAGATATCATCTGAAAAATAATTATAATTTACGATTAGAAATTTGTATGTATTTTTCATATACAATAAACTAAATCATTTCTTTTAATTTTAAAAAGTTAATCAATTTTGTTTCTTGAATAACGTATTTATTTATCGTATTAAATGAATAAATATTAATATTTATTTATATATTTAAATATTAAATAAATGATATTTCCAGACAACTTTTAAACGAATCAATGAAACATGGCAGAAGATTTTTTTAATTAAATAATGTCGAATCGCTACACTAGATTCGAGTTAATTACGTTTAACTCTAACCCAATCCAGCACGAAGATCATTTGTATTAGATTTAAATCATTAAGAAAAAATAGCAATATGTTACTTTATTAATGCATTTTTCAATATATTGTAGAAGAAAGTGATGCTAGGAAAACCAGCAGTCTCTTACGTTTAGTTAATAATTCAAATGAAGTCAATTTACTCATCCTTAGCCAAAAAAAAAAAAACGAGATCTCTCATGCTATCGTTCCATGTCGGATTCGAATATAGGTTATTGAATCAATGCTCTACGTACCTGCTAGTTTACTAGAAAGTTTGTACAAAATCAGATGCGAATAATACTGTATACACAATTATACGCATAAATGTTTATTGTATGGTAACTAGTTATTGCATCTTGAAAGAAAACGCGATATTAGACTGAGAATACAGGTGACCATAATTAAATTTATAATTAAACCTATTAGACCTTCTCATATTCTGAGCCTTATGTTGCTCGAACTAACAACCAGAATGTCGCCAAATTTGGTAGCGAATCTAAACAAGACATGGGATTCCGCAAAAAAAAAATTAACAAATTAGGTAGTAATAGTAGTAATAGTAGTAGCAGATCTAATATACGTTGTAATGTGTCAGAATTCATCTAACGGCTGATATCGAAGTTCAGTAATTAATCGTCTCTTTAGTCCTATGATTTTGAGACACTACTAGATGAGAGTAAATGGGTTTGATCTGGTAGATTTCGTGTTTTAATGCTAACTCAAAAATCTGATTGACTTGAGAAAGCACGATTCGTACTGGATGAATTCGAGTATCTATTCAAATAACTGATAAGGTTTCGAGAGAGAGAGAGAGTTGCGCGCGCGCGCGTGTGTGTGTGTGTGTGTGTGTGTGTCATCTCAGAACAATAACGTCTTAGTAGTGTAATGAGTGTAATTCCAACCAAATAGCAAATTTGGTTGGAATTAACTCGAAGTTCAAATTCCATCTACCACTGGCGGAACTCTTAGAAGGTTTTATCAACCATATGTTTGATAATCTACAACGTGGAATTGTTTTTCTCTGTCGAAGTCTGGTTTTCCTCGAAAGAGACAAGTCGGTCGCAAAGTGTTTCATACTTGGTCTCTAGAGTAGGGTTAGGTAAAAATGAATGAAAATTCAAAAATGTTAAAAATTAGTAAAAAAGAGAAAATATACTTATTCCCACTTGCGATATTCACGTACCACAATCTTCTGTAGGTGGGAGTCATAAAACGTTAAATATCGATTCATTGCTCTCACCTTAGTCTTTTATAAAACAATGGAAAGGGTTATTAAGAGTAACTTTTACCACCAACTAGACCCCCACTGTTAATATAACTACAAAGACATCGAATAGAATACCTTCATGTCATTGTGGTTGTTATTGATATGTTCTGTGTGTTCTGCATTCTAGATCCACAACAAATGATCCATCTTATCTCTCTTCCTACCACTGGACAATTAGCATGAAAACATTTGTAGAATTCCATGCTGTAGATATTTCCAAAACATCTAGAGCGAAATGATTAAAAATTCCTAGAGATGCTCAATTGACATAATTAGATCTAATAACAAGGATTGGAGAATGAAAGAAGGTAAAAGAAAACTACTCTCAAGTTCCTGCTTCTTGTACAATGTCACATCTACTAAAGTGTCAAAAACCGAAATTACCCATTACCATGACAGGTGCACGCAACGATATTCGTTGGGTGCACCTGTCATGGTAATTGGTAATTGGCACCTGTATTCGGGCAGGCTGTAGTCGTTGAACGATTATCAATGAACATTCGAAGCATTAGAAGCATACCCAATATACCATTCTACAGATATTAACTTGCATTGCTTTAATCTTATTATTGGGTTCATAACAAGAAACGGGAATTCTTTACTTGCCAGCAACTCTTAGTGTTTAATGGTAACATTTCTTTGATAGAAGATAATTTACCATTGAAGCTCTCTTCTGCTATTTCTTTCCACAGCCAGTTGGGTTCTCCGTGCAGTTTCCATATATTACCCACCATCCTTGACAACTGTAATTCCCTGATGTGCTCTATTTATCTTTCTGTCCCACTTTCTGTCCCTCCACAGTATCAATGTACTGTATGTACTACATCCATATATGGAACTTATTGTAAAATTAAAGTTTAATAATTCAACCTCATTTTGAGATAATATTTATAGAAATTGTTATATTAGCATTTTCACCATTATAACATAAAATTTTATAGTATTGTACTGTTTAAAAATTCCTCTGTATTTTGTTTTTACCACAGTTCGGAGAACTAGATGGCGCTACTTAAAAAAAAGCGCTGTTTCATGTAGACGTAATGTTAACTATGTTAAAACAGAAGTAGATGGTCCTAATTAAAAGTTATTAAACCGAATAGCAAATACGACATAGAAATTAAAATCAATCGACATACAACCGGAAAAATTAAGAATTTTATATATTCGTGAGTTAATTGTGATACTGAAGGTGGAACTGACAGAAATATAACGCAAAGAGTGACAAGCAAACACTGCTTTCAGGAAATTGAATATTATGATAAAACCTGAATAAATGTACAATCGAAATATTGCTCAAAAACAGGAAGCTAAATTACATAGTTTTCAAACAAAACGTTTGCGTAAAATATTAGAAATAGTTTGACCACATCGTATAAGAAAAGATTTCTTACATAAACTAACTGGACAAAGATATCACCGATGATTTAAAAAATCTAGATGGAAATAGATTGAACACATACTGAAAATAAACAACAGAGAGCGGCTTTGACATGGATCCCAGAAGTGAAATGGAAAAATAGAAGCCCTAGATTAACTTGACAAAGTTACGGAAACAATAATGGCTGATTGTGATAGCTGGGGAGAAGCAGAATTAGTTGCACAAGACAGAGGTGAAAGGATAAGTAAGTTAGCTATAACTATGCGATACAATAATTGCTTGTATCGCATAGTTATAATAGGCTACTGTTATACATCGTGGACTATCACCGTAAAGCACAAAAGTCAAGTTAATCTTCTTATTGTGCTATCTTCTATCGAAGGTCAGCGACCATCTTGGCGAACAAACCACGCTCTTGTGCTAATCTGAGCAGTTGTGCACTGCTCTTTCCTGTCCACGTCTTGATGTTGTTAAACATGATATTCTTTTTCTTCCTCTAGTTCCTCTAGTCAAGTTAATAGAATGCAGTTAAAAAGTGATCAGCTAATAAATTTTTACCATGTTTTAAAATCCCTGTAGCATCTGAAATCGAACATTTGTATACTCTGCACAGATATAAATAGAATCTGGAACTTAAAAGTTATCGTCATCTCAACCGATACTCGTAAATTATCTCAGCTATACAATTTACGCGCATATTTTCTTTCTTCTACTGCACTATACAAAAATTAACCGAGATGTTGGACAATAGAATTCATTCTATCTTAGAAAATACCACAATCTTGTTTTCACTCTATCTAGAAAACATATTCAATATGTAAAATACGGTTATGTTCTCTTTTTGTATAATAAAATCTTACTAACCTTCTGTAAGAAAGAAATAGGTTATACATAAGAGCAGTAAAGTAAATCCAAACAACGGCACTAGTGTCGTTTTTGCTTGCATTACTATTGGTAATTAAGAAACACAGAGCACCCAAGGAACCTTCGCTTGTATTTGCTACCCTACAATACTAATATTTCGTACACGTCATCATTAAATATGGCATACTGTGTGTTATACGACAGTTATTGATAAACGAAATATCTTGGAGAAATGCATTTATCAGTGCTTGTAGTATACTATCACTTTAACAAAGATGATAACAGAAAATTGAAACATCACCTTCGTCTTTTTTTATCATCAACGTATTTGAAACAAAACATAATTTATCCATCCAACGTGAGCTTTTTTTTCGTAGCAAATGATACATTTGTAACAGCTTCTGATAAATAATTATTTATTTTAAATAATTATTTATTTGTATTTTGTTAGATGCTAGTAAATAATTAATAATTATTTACTAGCATCTGATAACTAGTATCTAGCATCAAATAATGAATAATTATTTACTAGCATCAACTCATTGATTATTATAATAATCAATGAGTTGATGCTAGTTGTGTAGGATTACTGTCATGAGCTTCTCAGTCTCTGTTGTTACGTTCAGGTTCGAAATGAAGGCTAAGACTCCTTTTAAGAGGAACAAATCGATTACGAATTGGTACACCAAAGTCCATGATCTGTTGCATTGTTGGTAATCGATTATTTATGTTTTGTTTTTGTCAGTATGAGGCAACTTAATTCTTGTTATACAGTCCATGATCTTCGCAATTTGATTATTTAAAGATAACAGCGGCTGACACCTGTATTTAGAAGGAGAATTTCACAGTTGTTATAAATTATATTATAACTTATAACAACTGTGATCGCTATATAAAAATGCAATGAACTGAACACAATCAAAATGTTAAAGTCGAGTTAACGTACAAATCCTATTATTATTGCTCTGAATATTACTAGGAAACAAAAATGAACATTACTCTGAGCTGCATTAACAAATGGCACAGAACAAATGCACTCATAAGTTTAAAACTTAATATAATTTTAGTAACAAATAACAACTCTTTTCAACTCAACATTTTGTTTCAACAAAATGTTGAGCTGAAAAGAGTTGTTATTTGTTACCTCTTTTCAACATTTTGTTATCATAATGGGATTGTCTGATTCATCCTGTGCAGATTTAGTTAATGTAGTAGGGGAAATAAAATAGTACAAAAAAGTGTGGGATCAAAGATTAGTGTTTCATAAGCGAAGTGGCAATGTTTCTCCACCTTAGATATTTTACTAGTCCTGCAGGTTGAGTGACATTACCACTTCGCTTATGAAACAGTTGAAGCGGATGGTATCTCAAGAAAATACTAAACGAATATGAAAGAAAAACTTTATATTTTTTAAAAAAAAAACGTTCACCTGTATGGTATAAAGAATTCATTATATAATTTTTAAATAAAAGTGTTATAAACTCAGCAAGCTACACATGCTCAACCAGAGCAGACTCTAGAAACATTTGCCCATGATGGGATTCGCTCCGACAATCTGAGGCGCTGGACAGCGGGTATGCTATCTACTAGCATGGGAAAGGAATTAGACTGAAGTAATTGTAAAACAATTGATTTTATATCCCTTGGATTGTTTTCATACATATAAACATCGGATTCGTAATGAACAAGAACCTGATTTTCGATATGAAAGAGGAACACACGACTAAATGAAATACTTGACATTTAATTGGGAAAAAAGATAATGAATCCAACATTCCGTTAATATCTTTGCTTTATTGATTATACAAAAACTTTTGACCAAGCAAAATCGGATGTACAATGAAAATTCGCAACAGAAGTGGAAATTCGGAAACAACTTATTTGAGTAATCAAACTGCTAGTCTCAGAACAGAGATAGTAGCAAAAATAAGAAATAAACTAACATTGTTATTTCAGAGATTTGCAAAGGAAAATAAAAATAATAAAATAAAATTAATTGAAATGAAATAAAATAAATACAATTAAAATAAAATACACGGGAACTGATTACAAATGGGAAGAGCAAAGAACGAATTCCAGGTGACCCTAGTGCAGTTGACTATATATAAATAGGCATCTGTAAGAAAGTATTCGAAGATGAAACCAGGAGAACCTTTTTAGGAAGAACGGCAACGGTGTCTTAGCAGCAAAAATGTGGAAAGATGGAAATATCTCGTAACATCCAAGATTGGGATCGAGTTCATGTTTCAATTGTTGCATTCGAATTGTTATTATTATTATTATTAGTATTATTATTATTATTATTATTATTATACGGAAACCTCCGTGGAGTCAGAAGACTCATCATGGGAGACCCAATCTATCCACACAATCTATCACATCTCTTTTTGAACCCATTAACAGAAAAAGCACTCATAACTGACTCTGGCAATCCATTCCACTCATTCACCACTCCCCAAGCAAAAACTCTAGTCCTCACACCCCTCATGATCATACCATTATTCAATTTATAAATTAAATTGAATCTAATTCCTCTATCCAATTGCTGAATCATTTTGTCTGCATCTATCCTATAAAGCCCTTTAAGCAATTTAAATGTTTTTATCACATCTCCTCTTCTTCTCCTGTCAACCAACTTCTGCAATCCACACATGCTCAATCCATGCTCATAGGGAACATTCCACAGACCACTCCCGATCTTGATAACTCGCCTCTGGATCTTCTCCACTGCTTCCACCCAAGAAACCTAGGGGACTAGACTTGAGCACAGTAATAAAGATGTATGCGTATCAAGACATTATAAAGAGGAATATCAACTTCCTTATCTGTAATTGCTAATGTGTTCTTCAATAGTCAAATAATCTTATGGACTAACTTGGAAACCTTAGCAATATATCCTCTAAACTTTACTGTCTACCCAGGCTAAATCTCTAGCTGCATTTATTTGCTGAATTACAGTTCTATCAATTTGGTACAAAGCTTGTAATCTATTTATCTCAGAATGCATAACTTATACCACTTTTTGATATCTGTCCAGCAGCCATCCTCTTATCCACTTAACAATGCCATTTCATCATGATGTCATTCATCATATCTATCCCCATTTGTTCTAATTTGGGTAATAGAGTTCCATGTGATATTCTGTCAAATGCCTTTGCAAAATCCAGAAAAATCATCGTGTAGCCGTTTCCTTTATCCAACTCTACTGTTACTCTATTATAAAAAGTCAGTAAATTACTAAGGCATGACCCACCCTTCACAAATCCATGTTGACCCTCATAGAGTATCATATTTTTATCTACCAATTCTTGAATTATCTTTTTTTACCAATTTTTCTAGTACTTTTACCCCCACGCCTGAGATACTTGAAATCATGAACTATTCTCACAAAAAGAAATTTATATCACTGTGAAAGAATGCAAGTATTAATCAGCAATTAAAACTAAAAACTCTAATGATATTACTGATTAAAAATTCCTCACATATGTTGAAACACAAATTAAGTAAAACGAAATAACAACTTTGGGTGGGGAAAAAGCATCCTACAGGATAATAATATGAAGAAAAATAAAAAAAGGAATACTTAAATTTAAAGGCTAAATAGACTGAAAACCTGGAAAAATGACGTCTACAGGTCCTAATCAAAGATGCATCTGCTGAAGAGGTAATTTTTAGCACATATATAAAAAGCGAACTTATATGTTAAGAAGTTAGGAAGCAATAGGAAAAAATAAACTGACTGTACTTTGCTTACCATAATAACAAGAAAAGTATAAATGATTCTGTGTAATGAACAAAAACACGAACGTGAAGAACGAAACCTTCTATATAAGACTAATAAAGGCTGCCTATGTCAATAGATTTGAGAGAAAAGAGTAATATCATGATGAATTAGTCCATGTATTAATTTACAAGATTTTATTTTGCATCACAGAAACTGCATTGTGTATATAACTGTTGAATAAACAAACAAAACTGACTATTTACTTCTAGCAGGAGATTTAAATGCCAGAATAGGAAACAAAAAATACAAAACAAACATAGGTAAATTTGGCGAAGATACATGTAATCAAAATGGTCGCAGATTGCGCGATTTTGTCATTTATAATAATATGAGAATAATGAATTCAATGTTTAAACACAAGGAAATACATAAATATACTTGGTCAGCTAGAGGATACAAATCAGTAATTGACTACATTATCACAAATGTTAAATTAGCGGAGTTAATTTTAGAAGTAAGAGCATATTGAGGCTTTGAATTAAACTCTGATCATTATATGGTATCAGCAAAAATTCGTTTTAAACCAAAGTGGCTAAAAACACATAGAATTGAAAATTCTTACCAGCCAAGCTACAAAATTTCTTCATTACAGGATCCTCAAGTTAGACTACAATATCAAAAATGCACAAACTTAAAAACAGAAACCACACATGAATCAAGGAACATAGAAGATGAATGGGAAAATTTGAAACAAATTCTCACAAAAGCAGCAACAGAAACCTTAGGAATAAAGCACAAATGGATTAGAAAAAGAGGACTACGAGATTGGAACAAAGAAATAGAAAATATAATAAAAACCAAAAAGGACAGTTACCAGAAATGGCTAAATTCCAAAACAATAGAAGCAGAAATAGAGTATAAAAGAAATAGTGCAATTGCAAAACGAGAAGTAAGGCAAAAACATAGAGAAAGATGGAACAATTTCGTAACAGAACTAGAAAAGGATTTATTTAAGCCACAACCCAAAACCTATAAAGTAATAAAATACATGAATAAAGAAATAAAAGAAAAGATAAAAATACAAACAATAGATTTAGAAAAATGGGTGACCTATTTCCAAAATCTCTGGACAGATGAGAACAATGAATTAAAATTTTATAAGACAAAGAATGACCTAATAGAAAATATCACAATGTTAGAACTGAAAAATATAATAAAGAAGATGAAAAATAGGAAAACGCCAGGAGAAGACAATATAAATATAGAACAATACAAAATGCAGGTGAAAAATTTAATGAAAGATTTTAAAATTTTTTAATATGGTTTGGATGTCCGGAAAAACCCCTAACTCTTGGAAAAAAGCACTGGTCATCCCAATCTATAAAAAAGGAAATAAAGACAATTGCAATAATTATAAGGGAATTAGCCTGCTGAATACAGGATATAAAATATATGCAGGAATATTAAAAGAGAAACTAAGCAACATTGTAGAAAACAAATTACTAGAAGAACAAAATGGCTTCCGAAAAGGCCGATCCTGCATAGATCCAATTTTTACTTTAAAATTATTAATAGAAAAGAGAAGAGAATTTCAAAAAGAAACACATGTGGCGTTTATTGATTATGAAAAAGCTTTTGACAAAATTAGTCGACAAAAATTGTTTAAAATATTAACCAATTTAAACATACCAAACCAACTTTTACATTCAAGAAATATATACAGGAA
The DNA here is from genome assembly GCF_054136105.1 of Typopeltis vanoorti. Taxonomy (NCBI): domain Eukaryota; kingdom Metazoa; phylum Arthropoda; class Arachnida; order Uropygi; family Thelyphonidae; genus Typopeltis; species Typopeltis vanoorti. Next base: position 60,719,229 of record NC_143559.1, read on the forward strand.
ATAAAATAGCAGTTAAATTAGAACACATCTCAGAATGGAAAGATATATCAAGAGGAGTACAACAAGGATGTACCCTCTCACCTCTGCTTTTCAATATATATATAAATAAAATATTAGCAATCTGGAAACAGCATAACCCATTTGCTATACAAATGACCCCGCAAATGAAGATAGATACACTACTATTTGCAGATGATCAAATAGTATTAGCTACATCAGAAGATGACTTACAAAGATCATTAAAATCATTAAATTATATCTCAAAGCAATATAATATGACAATATCCAAAGAAAAAACAAAAATAATGGCATTCAAAGGAGAAAACCCAATAAGAAGTAAAATAGTGATAGATAATAAAATACTAGAACAAGTAAACACTTTCATATTCTTGGGATGTGATCTATCATACGAAGAAGAAAAAGACATAGACACTAAAATATCAAACTTTGTCAAAGTAAATGGCATAATAAACAGTATATTTAAGTCATCCCTGGTACAAAAACACACTAGAATCAGACTATATAATGTCTTGTCAAAACCAACTCTACTATACGGAAGCGAAACATGGACCATGAAAAGGAAAGATGAAAAACGAATTCAAACAGCAGAAATGAAGTTCCTCAGAAAAACAGCTGGATATACCAAGTGGGACGACAAAACAAATGAAGAAATCTTACAATCCCTAAAAATCAAACCAATTAATTACTACATAAGACAGTATAAACAAAAATGGCTAAACATTTAAATCGAATGGACAACAGCAGACTACCAAAAATATTATACAGATACAAAATAAGTGGAAAAAGAAGAATCGGAAGACCAAGAAAGAGATAAAGAGATGGCATGAGAACGGAACAGGCCACATGGCCTATATTCCATGTTAGGAAGAAGAAGAAGAAGAAGAAGATCCCAACCAGCATTTATGAACACTACAAAGGATCAGGAAACACTTGTAGATGCTAAATAAACGTACTATTTTATTCTCTCTCTCTCTCTCTCTTTCTCTCTCTCTCTCTCTCTCTCTCTCTCAATATCTGAAAAATTGGAAGAAGAAATTATCATTTTCTTGCTCTGCAAAATAAGATTATTGGAACTTTGTATCATTCATTAAACACCAGAAAAAGAGAAAAAGAGCAAAATACGTTCCTATTATTTCTGATATTGAGTCATGTTATATTCACTAATTCTATACGCCACGCTCAGCAACCAATGGATTGCAACGAAAGATCAGTCATGGCCAAAAAAAAATCAATTAATATTAGAAAATATAGAAACAAAGTATAAGTCAATTAATTAATTAAGAAGTAAATTATAATAATTATTCTAACTTTCAAAACATGATAAATTAAATTATTGATTTTTCCAGAACAATTATTCTAACTGGCACTGAGAGGAAGACGTAAAATTGTGAATATTCAAGGATCGAATCTTGATATTTCAGTTGATACACAAAAGGTCAATTTAAGCTGTTGATAGAGAGATGGTTGAAGTTGTTTGTACAACGATGAAGTTCTGCTTGTATATTAAGCATTTTAATCTAGCAATTATTTTATAAGAATCCATCAGAGACTGCATAAATCACTCCTAATGTGTGCTTAGAACACATTAGGGCAATTCTCCAAATGATCATTTTGTTAGTCTAAGATGAGGACTATTCGTCGTAGCAAAATACTGTCTTCTTTAACGAGTGTCTTTTGAGGTTTCGTTCAAAAACCTTAACACATCCACAAGGATGCGTTAATGTTTTTTTTTAATTAAGTCACGTTTATGTTATGGATGTGTTAAGGTTTTTGTCAATCGCAGGGCATTAATATGGGACTATATGAACCATCAGCATGAATTTTCACTATAATAAAGACAAGCATGCGAAATGTCCATTGAAATTGAAATAATATTCCCATACTCTTGAAATCACATGCATAAGAAACATACATTAATATTTTACCGTATGTCCGGTGAGGTGTAATCCACTCACTAGTATATATACACTGCTCGGAAAGAAGTCAATGGACGCCATAGTGTGAGGAACAAACAGCCATGACGCTCACCATCTCCCTGTACGTATATGAAGAGATTCTTGACTGTTGTGGGAGAACGTCCCTTAACCTCGCCAGAGGCTCACGTTCATCCCACAGATGTTCAATAGGGGCGATATTAGTGGTCTGTGGAGGCCAGTCAAGTATGGTGACGTTCATGTTTTTTAATCACGCAATTATAGCAGCTGCCTTATGATACGGTGCTTCGTCTTGCTAAAAGAAACTGATTCGTTCCGTAGAATCACCATAAAGTAGAGAACATAGCATCGTCCAGAATGTGCAGATATCTAGTAACACACATTCATCGGGCATCCGCCACACCCACACTTTTCATCTGCTCGGTAGATGTTGTAGCATGATCTGTAGCTCCATAACAAAGCTTTTCAAACTTCCACGTCCCACTATATACGTCTCTTTCCACTACTAAAAACGACACTGCATGTTGGTTCTGGTAATGCGGGTTTGTATATTGCGGTCCTACCATGAAAACCCATGTTGTGAGACTCGGTTCTGAATGTTTTTGATTCGTGTTCCAGTCGATTGCCGGAATGCCTTTTTCAACGTGTAGACCAACGAATAGGTTTTCAGATATTATCTGAAAAAATTCCGATGAAGTTTGGTGAGTGTGATGAGTCGCCCACTAATGGTGGCATTTGCAGTTGTCTCCCTACCCGTCCATCACAGTATGGTACCACGGATTGATGACCAGGAATGGCCCAATTTGTCAATAATTTGCCGAAAAGATAGGTCTGCAAAATGACATCCTGTCACAATGTTTCTTTCAAACTCCGTCATTTCCCTTCTCGCAGCCATTTACCCCGTACACAGTTACACCGAAATGGCAATATCATATTCCTCTAATTTATACCCGTTACAAACACATCTCGTTACATGGTACGATGCATATTTCCAATGGGGATGTCCGTTTGCAAACAGTGTACGCGTCCATAGATACTACATATTTACTGTAGGATGGACTTAACACAGATTGAAAGAAAATTGCTATCAGATATCAGCCTGAAAAGGTTTCTACCATTTGCTTCTGATATTTCGAATTTACGTGATTTTCACTACACAGCCTTCTCTCTCTCTCTTTCCCTGTCCCTTTGTCTCTCTCTCTTTTAATTTTTCAGATAATTCTAATTATTGAAACAAAAAATGGAAAATGTCATAATGAATAAGTTTTGAATTTCGTCTTTTCTCTCATTAGCATATTTATGAATTTTTTGTTCACCTCCTGTTAGCTCAACAGTTGCATTCTTCCCCTCTGAGAAACATATTTGGTGATTGCAGAGCTATTTGTATACATTGGTAAGCTTGCCACCGTACTGCAATCTGAACAAACCTGGTCTTTGATGGCAAGAACTGTTGGAAATCCGTTGTATATTGCAAAAAGGAATATTTGTAATACGTTGAACATTACTTATCAGAACTAACATAAATTAAGATATGTTTAAAATGAAATGCAGAATTTAATTTCTACGTTTTCATTTTATTTTGAGATCGTGCTTTTGACATATTTAAAAATCTTGCTAAAAGAAATGAACGTGAGGAACAAAACTGAAATATTTAAACCATTTTATTTACGTTAAGGTGAATAATCTGTATAATATTTAAATACTGCTTCGTCATGATGAAGTATTTGTAGTGGCTAATTGCTGCTCCAGCGTCAGTAGAGAGTAAACTACCTTTGGTTGGTGAGATCTGACTTTCGGTTCCCTCTTAATTCGGAAGACAATTTGTTAGGACATTACAACTGAAGATGACAGTGATGTTTCGTTTAAAATTAAGCAAACCAGCTTAAGGACACTCGCAATGTTCCAGCCTGGTTGGCAGCTTGATTAGCATATAGATTCTCTGAACAAAGGCCCGAACTGACATGAAAATCGTTCCATGTTCGATCTCTACAACACAGTTTCGGAATTATATAAAAAAAACATATATATATATATATATAACTTTTGGGGAGTCTCATAAATTAAAATTATAATAATAAAATGGCTTGGTTCGAATCTCAATGTATACTTTTTTTCAGAATCTTGCCTGTCGCAAGTTTGGCTACCTCCAACATATTTATCTCGTGAATTAGGCTAGGAATCATAAAATCCGAAGGAATAATAAAATTTGGGGAAAAACTTCTAAATTTTGTCTATAGATCAAATATTGATTTTTTTTCAACCCATTCAGGAATTCAATAAACAGGGTCGTTGTGGTCTCAAATGAAATTCACCTCCCGCTGAAACATTCACAAATACCCTCATCTACTGGTGGATTTAAATCCAGAGCCTGTTGGTTACAGAGCGAATTAAAACGCTATTCTTACTGAAATGCAGGCCACAAGAGTTAGTTACATAAATTCTAATTATATGTAGAAAGTAAATCACCAGAAACTAAACAAATGAAATAACTTACGAAATGTCCTCGAGTTTAATTACTGCGGATTTCCGTTTGTTATCACATTTCCGTTTACTCTGATATAGCGAATAGTTTTTTCTTGATATAATTTGTATGCAGGATATGAGGTTGAATAAGCTTCTAACGTTTACGTCAATGTTCTTTTTTTTTGTTCAGAAAACGTTTCATACGAACGTTTGAAACGTTTTCTGAACCTCCTACCCGACCATTATGGATAAAATACTCATCCTCATAGGCTTCGTATCCATCATATATTTCCATGTAATACGCACTTCGCATCCATGATAACCTTGACGTCTATAGCCGTCTTGGTCTGTAGCCTGGTTACAAAAAAAACATAGTAAACAATAAGAAGATTTATCCATTTGCAGAAATGCAATGCGATTTTGTGAAGGTTTAGTGCTGTAGAATGCACAATTCCTTTTTTTTTTCCATTATTATTTCACTACTATAATATCTGTAGTACAAATCGCTCATCCAGGTTTTTACGTGTGTTTCCTTATACTGCTGTAATTTCATATAGTAGAACATTGATTCGCATATTTCGTTTCTCGTATTGTACATGCAGTACAAATCTCGCATACATCCACAACAGGATTACACTGTCCAAACAAAATGTACAAAAAATGTTCTCAGTCTATCTATAAAACATCCGTTCTAAACATGCGATACCGAAAGCGTATCAACAGTTATTTTATCTTTTTATCGTATTAAAATATTACTAACCTTGAGTAAGAAAACAGTAGACTATAAATGAAAGAAGTGAAGCTAATCCAAGCAATGGCCATAGTGTAGTTCTTACTTGCATCACTTTGGCGTATTAAGAAACGCAGCTAACTCATCGAACCAGCACTTGCATCACAACGTTGCAAACTACAACACCCCGGATATGTTTTGTGAACGTCATCATGGGAAAAGTTCGGTGTACGTGTAATAGCACAATTTCTGATAAGGGAAACACTTGAGAGAAAATTTTGTTTATCATCCTTTATATGGTGTCATTCTAACAGGTGTTAGAATAACACCTGTTAGAATGTTACACCTGTTATTCTTACGGGTGTTATTTTCATTGGTTAAAACGGTATGGGAGTATAAAATAATTCTATAATATTGGAGCTGAAGTGTATATGCATGTTCATCAGCAGCTATCACGTTTTAACGTGCTTAAAAAATGAGAGAATCAAGAACTACTTCTCGTTTCACTGATGAATGCTAAATGCTACAAAGAGCGATGTTTGATACATTGGTTACGAAAATTCTTCAAGTTTGATTCATTTAAGCTCTATAAGCTATGTTGAATCTCGGAGAACAGTGAAGTGTTCAATTTATTAGCATCAATGGATAGGATGTGAGGTTAATCAGAAGTGATTAATGTATAGAAGGAAGTGTGTGGTTAAAAAATCTTTAAGTGTGTGCAAAGAATCTTTTAGAAATCCAAAGAGAGAAAATCATTCATCATGACCTGAAGTTAACGATCAGGTACAGAAAATACAATCCGCAAGGGGAAGAACGCGGTTCAAAAGATAACAGTTTAGTAAGAAAGCCTGTATATCCAAAATGGACAAAAAGTTCTGGAAACGTTTAGAGCGACCACATGAGTTTATCCAAATATTTTCATCTTTTGTTCAAGTATGAGTAACGAGATCTATTGTGGAACGAGAAGTGCGGAATTCATATCAACAACCTCCAAATAAATGGTGGGATTCCAGGTTGTGAGGAGTTGGCTATTGATTTCTTTCTCTACTGGTTTTGGTAAGATGTACATAAGGAAACTGAGAATAAAAAAAAATCAGCTAACCTCTAATTCCCGTACAGGGAGTAGGCGAGGCTGTTTTACCCCTATCAAACGTTTGGAGATTGAGAGGGCAGTTCAATCTCCAGTGATACCCAATCAGAGATAGCTGGTCCAAGGCTATCACTGATTAAGCGGCACGTAATGAAGAGAGAGACGGCTCAACAATTGCCGCCATCTCGCGATCCTTAACACAATGTATATTTAATGTCTGAAATAATGTGGATTCTACGGTCGATTTTCTTGAGTTTACAGGACGAAAAACCCAAGTTTCCGGGATACCAAAGTCCCTCTTGTCCGTGCCAGAGATCGACTAACTCGGGAACTTGTCGAAAAAAGGCTTAGAAAAATTTCCTCTAGTCGACAACTAGATTCGAAAGCAAGTCTTCCTTCGTGTGGTTAAGCGCTATGGTGTGCAAACGCCACATCCACTGAGCTACACACACTCAGGAAATTGGGAAGATAGTTTAATAGCTGACTTTTATCTTTCTCTTTTAGGGATGCAGGATACGGGCTTCCTTTCTTGCTGTTAGGGAGACGATAAACGAAACTTAGACGGTAGAATGGATACTTAATCGGTAAAATGTATTTTACCTCCCTCGAATGTACTACTTAAATTCTGAGTAGTACATTCGAGGGAGATACTATCTTGACTAACAGAATGAACAGAATCAAAAGTATTGAAGATTTATGTGATGGGTTACTAGCAAACATCAAAGGAACGCATTAAGTAGGCTATTTGTGGTCTCGTGAAGGTATGATTTGCCTACGTCGCCTATAAAAGAACTGGAGAAGAAGAAGACTGATATTTCGAAATCTCTTATTATAGATATGATAAAAATGTAAATAATATATTATTCTAAACCTAATCACTATATACAGAAACAAAAGCCACTGAAATCATCTCGTTTTACTTCATCTTCTCTTTAACAAGTTGCATTCATGGAGTTCCCGATGATATACACAAACGAAATTACTTGGGGATTCAATAAATAATTTATGATCATTATTCACTTAAAATATAAAAGTTAAATATAAAAGACAAGACGTAATTTATAATTTTGCTTGAAACATCAAACTAACCATTACGCTATGAAGATTGAAATAAATAATAGAAAGAGATAAATATTGGTTTATTTACACAGAACGTCATTGCTGCATATATGTGTTGGGAGAGGTGGGGGGAGAATAGAAAGCACCTGTAGATGAGTTGGAGCCACAGTTGCCATCCTTTGGAAAGAGAGTCTGAGGAGACATTTCTAATGAACAGAGATAAGTGAAATGAAAAGGAAAAAGGAGAATGAGCTGAATGGCAAAAGAAGCTTCGCTAATCCATTAATGTTTCTCCAAAAATAACGGTTTACTTTCGTTAGCGTTAACGTTCCAATAATACTTTTTCCAACAACAAGAAACTGCAAGAGAAAAAGAAAATTCAGTAGCCAATAAATATGGCAACAAATACTTCAAATAACAGTAACAAATAAAATAAAAACTTTTCCTCGGACTTACAAAATCTAAGTAGAAAATAGCTGGCCTAACTCATTCTTTAAAATCAGCTTAATAAACAAGGCCTTGCATACAAATTTCTTCTTTTATTGCATAAATTGTTACTACTTTTATTACTAAGCTGATTTTAAGAATGAGTTAGGCCAACGACTTTCTAGGACCCGGGGAGGTCCTATAATGTGGTTCCATCCCGGACTCCCAGCCTTTGTTCTTAAAGCGGTTGTTCAGAATGGAGACCTCGGCGTCATGCCTCTGCACGCGGACCCCCCATGGGTGCGGAAGCAACACTGGGCTATATGAGACAATATCTCAATGTTGTGGCAGCCCCCCTCCCTACAGATTGAGTCGACACTACCCCATCGAGCTGTGTCGGTGGGGTAGACAGTGGGCAGAACATTGATCCTCGTCCTGATAAGGTCAATATTCTTGAACCCAGGGAGGAGTCTGGTGCCATCCGTTACCCAATCATGCTGGAGAGGCACCAGATATGACTCTTTCAAAAGAGTACCATCTACAAAACAGTGCAGCAGAGATGCTCATCTCTTGTGTTCTGCGGGTGCTTACTCAATTAAGGTACCTTAATAATAGGGACCAGCCTTTAGCCCACCAAAAGTCTTCTATTAATGGGCTATAGAAAACATCTCTGCAGATATGGGAAGAAGATATTTTAACTTCGCGATTCTGAACAGCCGCAGGCATGAGATCAGCCATCTAAGTAATGAAACCCCGAGCCAGCCGTCCTTCACCTCCGCATGTAAATATGCAGTAGGAGTGTTAGACGGCAGTCACAGCCATGAGCTCAAGGCTGAACGGATAAACCTGTCCATTCGGGACAGTACCGAAATATACCTATCAATCACCAACTTGTGGTAAGAGTGAGGTAGGAGATATTGAGAAAGGAGAAACAGTTTTTGCTGCGGCTTGAGAGGAGCTTTCCTCAAAGAAGCGATCCAAGCTTCTAGGATAGAAAGGAGAGAAGACCTTCCCGTTTGAGTGAACATGATACCGAGGTATCTTCAGTCTTCCAGGATGGTCAAAGCATGCAACGGCCTCCCGTGCAGGGAAAACTCTATAGTCTCGACCTTAAGCTTCTTGTCACGACCAGAAGGGACAAGAGCTAAAGAGCAGGATTTCTCTATATTAATAGAAAGGCCTTGAATAGAGAAAAAGTCAACTGCTCGATCAAGGAGTTCCTGCAAGCCTATCTTAGTAGAGACTACGAGAATAAGCTCATCCGCAAAGGCAATGGCATTAAAGGAAGAATCGCCTAGCGAGTAGCTTATGTGGCTAGGAAGAGAGTAAAGAAACTCATCTATGACGGAGTTAAAGAAAAGGGAAGATAAAGGATCAAACAGGCGAACACCCCGCACTGTGGGAATAGAAGTAGCACGGGACCCTGTAGTGACAGTGATGGAGCTATCCAAATATAGCTCCATAGCATATGAAAGAAAGGGATCTGGACATCCAGCAATAGACAGCACTCGAAGGAGAGCAGGAAGGCAGACGCTATCAAAGACCTTTTGAAGGTCCAGTGACACCATGTATAGAGGTTTAAGACAGCGTCGAGAATCAGAGAGAAGAGAAGAAAGAAGATATATATATTCTCGGAACACCCGTCCAAAAGGACAAAATCTCTCTATCTACAATAATGCTGTATATGTTGCTGAAGTCGTTTGACTAAGATTTTATGATAGAGTCTAAGTATCACAGGGGAAATGGTAATATGTCTAAAGTCTTATGAACTGCTTGACGTTTCTTTCTTCGGAATGAAGATAGTTCTTGAAGCGCTTAGGTATGGTGATATTGCTTTATTGGAAAGGGAATGTCTAATAAGTCTTGAAGAATCTTCAATGGCACCTTCCGAAGTCTAGCCGTAAGAAAGCCATCAGTTCCGGAAGCAGAGAAATTGGATGGAAGAGCTGCTTTGATCTCCTGGATGGAGACAGGCTGATATATTTGAAGGGCAGGAATGGACCTCAATATCGCAGGTTGGTCATCATTATCAGAGAAGTGTGTGTGTGGAGCAGAAAAGCCTGTACTCCAGAATTTAACAAAATCATCATGTAAGTCTACTAGAGGTGGAGGGGGACGCACCTTCATGGATGGTCTTGGCACATTGCCCACTATTCTTTTTATGGAGGGCCTGCATAACTGCATAGGCCCTCTTCCTCCTTCCTATTTGACAAAGTCATTGTAGAATGAGACGTAGACTGATATTGACAAGGCATCAAGTGTTCGGGGAATTCACCATGGAGGTGGTCATTTAATTGATCTCTGATATACATTCCCAGAAGGTGAGTCTGGATGAGAGATTTAAGAATTTGATGGTTATATTCCTGAAGAGGAGGATCTTCTAGAGATGATGTCAGTCTAAGAACCAAAGCCTCTTCTGCAACAGCAGGATGGTGGCTGGAAGATGGAGAAGCAGGTACAGGAGATACCGAGATATTACTTGTCCCTACCTATGGCGGATGGGCTGCCAATTTTTGAAATAACGCTTTGTAACTGGCTTTCCATCAATGACACTTGATGGCATCCAAAGATCTTAATGGGAATACCCTAAATAAAGCCTCATTGATGTTCATTATCCTTCGATCAATGAGATCGAGCCGTCACTCGATCTCATGAGCGGCGAGAATATTTTCTTCTTGGACAGTCCAATCTTCTTTGATGCTCTCAGTTCTTATTGCAGCGTTAGCTTCGGCTGGATGTTTTGAGGTACGATGCACGCCAAGGCCGACTGCGGAGAATGTACGATCGCAGACCTGACACACGAAGTGTCTAAGATTTGGAACTCCTTGACCGCCGCAATAAGCATGATGAGAACTTGAAGAAATGGGTTGATGACAGTCCTTGCAGAGCTTTCTTTTAACTTTCTTCCTGAGTATGCCGCTGGTACGGGTGGCAAGATCATCTCCAAACAAGAAACAGACATCTGGAATCACACTCGACGAGTTTCCTGGCTCCGGCCTATAAGAGCCAGAGCCTTCATCTGAAGAGTTATTGCAAGCGAGGAAACTTATCCCTACCAGGACTGCTAACCATGGAAAGGAGGAATAGCGTAGCAGCCAGTCAGTCACCCGTAGGTGTCCAGGAATCGCCCCTAGGAGGCCGCCTACTGCCGCATTTGCGAAGTGTCTCAGGAGATGTGCAAGCCAAGACAAGAACGTTTAGTATTCCTTAATAAACAAGCCCTTGCATACAAATTTCTTCTTTTAATTGACATTTTATTGTATAAATTTTTACTACTTCTAAACTAAATACTTTATTCCTACTTCCCCAACTAAACATCTAAATGCTAACTTCCAAGAACCATAACGACCTATTCATTCACAATATCGTGACTTCTACAGGGTTGTTATTTCAGTGGAATAATTAAATGAGCAATGTTTGTGAATACTATAAAAACACATCTCCATATCACTTCTAAAGTTATAAAAAAGAAATAATTTCTTTGTGTGACACGAGTCCAGGTATGCAAATTCATAGAGGACGAGATTGCCTTGATTGCCGAGAAATATTGAATTTCTCCGGCCCTGTTACATTTCTGATAACTCAATCGCAAGTACTTGACTCTGTGAAACGATTGAACCATGACACACTTTTATCGCCTTCTGTAAATACGACGGAAGACGTAGATAAATCATGGAGTACGGCACTTATTACAAGAAATATGAAACGTTTATTCGTCTAAAAGTCGAGACATAAGCGGAAGAATTCGTCATAAAATATTAAAATCAGAATAAATTACGTTTAATAATTTTATTTGTAATATTTTCGGCTAAGTTTCAAAGCCATTGTCAATACAGTTATAGGAAAAACTATAAAAGGAACAACAGTTTAAGTGAAAACACCTAATATTATGTGCAATAACGGCAGCAGGAAAATAGCTCCATCTGCATTAATAGATATTCAAAATAAATTAATATGGATAATTAATTTTTTTAATATAAACAAAATTTAATTACAATTAAGGAACACATGAATGGTGAGTATTAGTTAACGTACAAAGTCGCTTTCCGTCCATTTCTCAAACTTCCTTATCTCACCAAAAGACAAATATACGCTTTTGTTCAGTTTTGGGTTGTGAATGTGTGCTTCACACCTTTCTTCGTGTAATCTTTCCAGAAGAAAATAACTTTTGTGTAATAACACTTTGGTTTTGTTCTACTGAATCCTGTTTCGTAGATAAACTGTGGATTTCTAAACTAAATTTCTGCAGATCGACCAGTTTGTCCATAATAACATAAGCTGCAAAATCCGGGGATTCTGTAAACCCCATGATAAGCAAGCGGAGGATATTTGTCTTTAGGTGAAATAAAGAATGTATTAAGATAGAGAAATGGACGGAAAGAGACTTGTACGTCACTCTATCGAAGTAATCTTGATATGTTTTTCTCAAAATCCCTTAACGTATGGAATACAAATTCTGATAACTTCTTCTTGAGAAGGGTTAAGATGACGGCCATTATTATTGACTATTTTTTCGATATTTTTTTTATTACAACTATTAGCAAGAAAGGTAGTTCTGATAATAATCAGTTCTTTGTTTAGAAGAGAATCTGTAGAACAACTTTATCAACTCTGTTAATGAAGGATTTGATTACCCCATATTTCTGACACGGGTAATGATGAGAGTTAGAATCAATGTACTCACCCACCAGAATGAGTTGGTTTTCTATATACCGCAGTGTTTCCCAACGTGGGGCGTACTCTCAACAGGGGGGGGATTTTAGTATTTTGGGGGAAATTAGAAAATGACGTTGCATTTGTCACCTCATCACCAATACACTCAAAAAACTCACCATTGTCGGCGATAAATTGTCGATGTTGCAACCCTGACTTTCCGAGAAAAAAAGCTGACATCACTAGTACAGCAGTCAACATAAATACAGTATCAGGAAGAACTCTCAGAAAAGCAAAATGATGAGTCTATTAGAACTTTATTCAACATAAAAGGAACAATGGCATGTTTTTCCGACGAGGCAGAAACGAAATACCAAAATTCAACTAGTTTTGCAAAAAAATTACTGTTGCTCTTCCGGTCGTCATATTTAGTTAAAAGTGGCTTTCGTGCTGTAAATGACTTGCTACTGAAAAAAGAAATCATCTGGATATCACAAACCATGGGGATTTGAATTAAAAATTACTATACTAGAACCTCAAATAAAAACTCTTTGCAGCAGACCTCAAGCTCAAGGATCGCATTAACTTGGATTTTGTTTCCCCCGAATTCAGTTCGATTTATGTTTTATAATATACAAAGTGTAATATAAAATTCATGTTCATTGCAGAAAGTCAAATTAGAAACAGTTTAACCCTATGTTCCTTTTTTATTTAAAGTTTATTTTATACTTTTTCAGAACTTGGCTAACTATTATGCTAGAAGGGGGGGGAGCATCAAAATCTTTGAGGCGTTGAGGTGGGGCATGATCCAAAAAACGTTGGGAAACACTGATACACCGAGAACTGTAATGTACCATTTACGTGGCATAGAATGAGAACATCCAGAAAAGGAAGACAATTGCTGTTTTCTACTACAAAGATATATATGATTCTTGGGTTATTGAATTAATATTTTTAAGAAACGCATGAAGGTTGGGCAAGGAAGAGTTCCATACAGCAAACACATCAACGTATCTTGTATCAAACTGGTTTGGGTGAAAAAACGTCCAGAATATGTTGTTCGAAATGTTCCATAAAGTAATCGGCAAGAGTTGGGGGGGGAAAGGGGAACCCCCCATAGCTGTTCTCTCTATCTGTTTAAACAGTTTTCTCTGCCATCGAACGTATCCTGCATTAATGACAAAGTCGAATAATTTTACAATATCAGGAGAAAAGTCTTTATAAAGCATTTCAATTGTATCTGTCAGAAACACATCTACAAACAGAACCTGAAGAAAAAGCGAATGCCCAAATCTTAATCAATTTGGGAAGTTATATTATACTTGCCATTCATGTGTTCCTTAATTGTAATTAAATTTTGCTTATATTTAAAATTAATTAATTAACCAAATTGATTTAGTTTATTATGTCTCTATCATACAGTTGGACAGGCTTAGAAAAACTTATATGTTCAAATACAATAACGATTGTAGAACAGGCTTAAAGTTTACAAGTTGAATCCGAGTTAGTTGGCAAATCGATTTTCGTTTTCAGAGACTCAAGTTTATCATTCCGAGGCTAATAACAATCGAATAACAGAATCCACACTAATTCAAACAATAGGAGTTGTATAGTTTATCACGAGATGGCCAAGGTTGTCTACCCCACGATGCTTTTAAAATCACAGGATAAAGAATTTCCTACTTCCACTGTGGAATAAAAATCGTTGGAAGATTTCTTTTATTTCCAATGCAGAAAGTAAAAAAATAAAATCACGCCCAATAGGTTACACTAACATGAAATCGAAATTTAAATAGCATAACACAGGATTAATGCTTGCTGCTCGAAATTCCCCTCCCAAAAAAAAATAAATAAATAAATAAAAAGCAAGGCCTCATCCTTCCTCTGAAGGAGGAGCGGACCAGTTTGTTTCAAGAACTCCTTAATCACTCGCGCTAAGCATGGTACGATGTAGTGAGAGCATCGCAGTTCGGAGTGTACAAATTCCATACTAAAATGTCTCTCCCCACAGTTTTCTAATGCTTAATTTTCTAAGTTTCATAGTTTTCTAATGCAAAGTTTTCTAAGCATTGTACATTAATTCCGTAACTACGTCTTTTGGAAATTTGTAACTTTTGCTAAAAATCTATTACAAAATGATTGCACGGAATTTATAAAATCTTTTTGTGTAATATAATTTATTATTATTCTACAATACACGTATGTCTATATTTGGCTGTAGTCAGGAAAACTTTTTCAAATACATGTAAAAATGTAGTTCGTACTTCGCTTTTGGTCACCAGTGTATGATGTAATATGCCCGCTCATTTTCCTGGAAATACGTTTTCTAATTTAATAAATGTTCTGTTTACAGAACTATGTAGAATAAGTTACTACGAACTAAATAGATTAATATCATTACAGTACAAAATGACAAAATGACTTTGTTACCAAAATGATCTTTTTTGAACAAAGAGACAATACCGGCTTTATATACACCGCAATGTTAGAACACAAAATACTAACAGCAAAAAGCTCCTCCGTAGCGCATTTGGAAGAACAACCGTACGTTGTGCCTTTCGATCGGAAAAGGCCTAAGTTCGATTCTCGTCGATGGGAGGAATCTTAAAGTGGACATCTTCTTCAATCGAAGGTGAGTTAGCCAATTTCATACGGAGATAGCAGGGTTATTTCTGCGGAAACTCGGGATTTTCATCCCACATACAGACAAATCGGCCCTTCAGAACCCACGCAATTTACAGATAAAAAATGCTAGTTGTGGTAGTGGTGGTGGGTTGTAGATGGTGTTGATGAGGATGATTGGTAGTAGAAATTCGGTGTAGTGGTGAAGACGGAGAGTTGTACAGTAGGTGTGCTCCAGCGATGAGTCTACACACTCCTTGGAGGTGTCACGAATAATTCTTTTTTATTGCATCACATACATTTGTTACAGTTATTACATACATTACATACATTTGATTACATATGATACATTACTTACATTTGTTTACATATAATGTATACATTACATACATTGGTGTACATGTGATACGTACATTACATGCATTTGGTTACATATGATACACACTTTTTTTTTTTAATCTTGGATGAGAAGCAATTTCTCAGCTTTCATCCTCGAAGCTTATATGTAAGCTTATCTGAGGATGACACCAGTTGGTTATTATTTATTGGATTGTTTGCTGTATTGGGAAGCTATGAAATCTATGATTGAGAAATTCGAGCGAACGCACGCACGCACGCACGCACGCACACATAGATACAATAACGGAATGTATTGATGCGTCGCTGAACTGGAAGCCTGAACTAATATATTGTGTTTCATTGAGTTTGTATGGTATTTTGGGTGCGTGTTTCTGGTTCATAGTATGTCCTTAGAGCTCTTTTCAGGCTATTGTAGTTTGTAAGGTTTCTGTATTCAAAAGGTAATTTGTTTATCATGTCCGGGATGTAGAAGTTTCGCGTGGCCTTTCCGTAGTGATTATTGTATTTATATGTGATATAATTAGTTGTCTTAGGTCTTGTTATGCGATATGTATTTCTCACCGTCCTGTAGTTGGCATCAAAATAATGTTTTCGCAAAACTGCATAGTCACATAAATGTTTTGCTGTCTGTATTTTGTGTTCTGACATTGCAGTGTATATTAAGTCGTTATTGTTTCTTTGTTCCCAAAAGATCAGTTTTATCATTTTGTACTGTAATGACATTAATCTGTATAGTTTGTAGTGTGCACAGAAAGCATGCGTTGTTATAGCGTATCTCAGTATATTTGGCATAGTGCTTTGTATATTAGTGTTTTTAGGCGTATGGGAACTATGTCTTTTAATCTGTAGAGTTTGCCACTTATTGTTCGGAGTTTGTTGTGTAGATGGTTTATGTGGCTTTTCCAGTTCACATCTGCATCGATGTAAATTCCAAGGTATCGTATCATTTCAACCTGAGTGATTGTGTTGGTTTCGCTGTTCTGTGTGTTTTTTATGCTGGAGTGTGGATGTCGGGTGGTTATATATTTGTTATCAACTGATCGAGTCACTAGATTTCTGAATATCATTAATTTTATCTTATCTGGGTTTAGGTGTATGAAGTTATTCGTGAGCTAGTCTGTGATCAGATTTATGTCATGTTGCATATGTGTTTGGGCTATGTTTGTGTTATTATTGATGAATATTATCGCTGTATCGTCTGCGTATTGGAATAGCTTACCACTGAGAGGTAGCTGATTGATATCGTGCGTGTAAATGTTGAATACAGTTGCGGAGAGTACAGCTCCCTGGTCACAGAATTCCACAGGTTACAGGATAGCCAGAAATACGTACCGTATATACGTACCCCCCAGACAACTAATTATATCACATATAATTATAATAATCACTACGGAAAGGCCACTCGAAGCTTTTACATCCCAGATAGGCTAAATAAACTACTTTTTGAATACACGAATTTAAAGACATACTATGAACGAGAAATGCGCAACCTACACACCAACAAACGTAATTAAACACAGTTTATATATTAGTTGAGGCTTTCCAGTTCAGTGAAGCATTAAGACATTCCAAATTAATGCGCGGTGTTTGTGTGTGCGTGTGTGTGTGTGTGTGTGTGTGTGTGCGCGCGTGAATTTCGCATCCCGCTGCTGTAGTGAATATGGGACTTATCAAACATCAGCCTCTACTTCGACACAGCAATCCAGCCAATGAACAATAACTAACCGGTGTCATCCTCAGATGAGCTTGCTAAAAAGCTTCGAGGATGCTAGCCGAGACATTACACCTCAACGAGGATCAACACGAAGAAAAGAAAAAATCCATTTATTACAAACAAATATAGCATTTAAATACATTAAAATAAAATTTGTAAATTATAAGTGTGTATAATTTTTTATTATTATATAAATACTGTAAAATTATTATTATTATTATTATAATTATTATTATTATTAAAGAATTAGAATCTTAATACCCACACTCGTTCGGGCGGTTAGTCTAGTGTCTATGCGCCTCGCTACCATATGCTTTGGATAGGAGTGTCCTGAGTTCGATTGCCGTCACTGACGTGAGGAGCCTTAAGGATTTTCTCAGACATAACCAAGCTAGTCGGTCTTGGGCGTGGACAGCATGGTTTTTCTCCCCAACGTTTCTGAGGTTTTTCCTTCCTGTACTACAAGTACGACTTAAAAGTACGCCTAACACGTAGAAGGGAGGAGAAGAAGAAGAAGAATACCGATACCCATTTACTCCATGCGATTACATCACTAAGTCAGCAGACTACACTGATTGGCAATTCCATGCAACAATAGAGATGAATGTTAGAAAAAGTGCACACGAAGTGTTTATTATAATTCGGAACGTACTGCGCATACCTGCTTGTATTTTACTTCTCTGATCGCTGCAAGTAAACACAGTGAGTACAATAAAACTTTTATTTGTTTATTACTAAACGAAAGAGCTATAAGACTTCATTTTGGTAAGTCCGGGATGCCCAGAATTGTATTCTCGTAAACTGTCAGGTCAATTTACGAAACGCTCATAGTTTCTAGAAACATTTGGGTTTCAAATAATGTTGGATCTAGTATCTACTTTGCCTATCTAATTTTATATGGCTGAAATGAAGCCTTATGGCTCTTTGTTTTAGTAATTACTTTCACTCACCGACGAGAGTTCATTTATGCAAAATACATTTCCCTGACCTTTCAATTTCCTCAGTACTGAACAAGAGTTTTTGCTGTTGCCTCCGCGAATGCTTTTCCCTGGAATATAAGGGTTCTGCTAGGTGGTTGGAAGAGCCTGTCACTGAGTAGAACCACTGTCGCGTTAAATGATCCTTCGGGTCACTCGGTCGGCAAACGTTTTAGACCATTGACTCCTTCCTGGAATGTTTCTCATCGACCCCCATTATGTTAAATAAATGAATAAATGTTATCAATAATAAATTTGTCAATTTAAAAATAATAATTCCTTCACCACTTTACTTCATTACTGCTTCTAGATAAGAAATATTTAAAGACATTTAAAGAAAAATGCTTAAAGAAATTTATAAAGAACATTAAATTTATTTAAATTTTATTGATTTACTTGGATGTGTTTGATGAACAGTTGCCTGTTTATTAGATGTTACTCAAAATCGTTTTAGGTGTTGTTTATTGACGCCCTTTTGTCCCCCTAGACATTTGTCGACCCCTTGGATAGTCACATCGACCCCGGGGAGTTGATATCGACCACTTTGCCGACCTGGTTTAGAGTTATCTAGGGGATCGCCTAGTTTTTGGAGCAGACTCGTTACTTATACAGTGGTCTCTGAAGAGAAACAACCAGTTCGAATCAGCTCTCAGGCCAGTGAAATCAAATGCACTAATAAAAAGCGAATATACTGACGCTTGAGCAGCGCCCACGTGTTTTAAGTAGTGCAAGCTAAAGCAACTAGCAGATACCGAGGATCGTATTATCGTCAAATTACGAAACTTTGATGGTTTTTTACAAACATTCTGTTTTGAAGTAATATTATTTTTATTTGTTTGTTTTAGGGAAGTTTTCATGATGTTTGTTAGATTAGAATTTTTAGGCGCATGCGTGCGGAGATTTCATGTGATTATACTTTAATAAATTAAAATAATAGTCCATGTTTCATAAATGTTATTAGTATTATTCGTGACGCTCATATGACAATTGAAACTGTTGTCGCATTCTTGCACCAAATTCGTTGAATTTCTATCTCCCCAATCCCTATACTTGATAAATTTTTCATTCAGCTTTTATTCTTATCATTATTATGATTATTAAAAGAGGGAAAAAAACCACGGTATCGATGTACTTTTAAACTTTATATTTTAAAGATTTAAATTTTGTGTGTGAAAATGGAATACAAATTCATTCAGTTCCAAGCAAACAGAAGAGGAATTGTTATCACTTCGAAATATGAAATATAAAGGGGGTGGGGACTCACGTTTCTAAAGGAAACAGCTAAATTGCCTTAATTTGAAAAGTCGTCATAAAGGATCCTAATGCCCTTGATGAAATGCGAACGAAACTCATTTCAACGAAATTCGTTTGAAATATATTCAAAATCGTCAACATATTTATTCAATATATTGAATATAGTTCGATATATTCATAGATTATCTAGCGTCTCAGTGTTATCTAGTGCTATAAGCTTAAGATTTGATATGAGGCTGTTAAAGAGAGAGAGTGTCAGCATTTTATGGATATTGGCTTTCCAAAGCACGACGGAAATGATTGTTTTGGCAAGGATTGTAAGTTGGACAAATCAGTTGTTTGCTGATTATTGATGGACAGATGCTAAGGGAAATAATACTTTTCTTCGTTTTTATCAGTATTATATCCTTTACTTGGAACATTTTGGATTCAACAATGCGAAGTTGCTTTTCAAGGTACTCGATGTGTTTGTCCATTTAAGGTGACTCTCTGTGTGACAATCACTTCTAATTTGTCAGTGAAATTATCATCTGTTTTATATTAGTTTAATATGCGATCATTTTATAAAATAATATGGAATATGTAAAACGGGGGGGGAGATTCCTAATGCAAAGCTGACTCATTGTAAGTTGGATTTCGAAGTCAGATACAACTATCTCTTGATGATTTATTGTTACTGGATTTATCGATGTGTTACGTAACTCTTGCAATCTAGATCAATAAATATTTCGCTGCTGGAAATAAAATTCGTTTCTTCCATAAGTCTTTGTTCTCTTTTACAGATTCGGGAAATTTTGGCTTCTAATTCACGTGCATACGCTTTCTGAAACCATGTTTTCCTTGCGTTGATCTGTTACACATTTCATAACTTTATTGTTTTCTTCTTTAGTCCATTTTTACGTTGGATTTCTTCTGATTTGGATTATTATTGTTGTTGTTAACAGAGACAACTACGGAACATTAAATCACGAACTCTGGAAACTATACGAACAGTGTTAATATAGCATTAACACTTATACACACATGACAAATCACCAGCATCCAACGCCTGTACAATCCATCCATAAACAGTACCAAACAACAAAATAGTGAAGGCTAATCCTCCTCCTTTCATAAAAGCTAACGCTAGCTTTGAAGTAGGCGGGATTAGTCCGCCCCATTCAACTAATCCTCAAAATCATACTGCAAATTATCGTAATGTATATGTCAATATCATAAATAATAATTAATGATGATAACGATATGAAAATAAAATTGTGTGTTTATATTTAAAAAAATATATTAAAAAGAAATAAGGTACTTCAAACTGTGTACAGAGCAGAATATGTAATATGTCTTAATTGTACATATGCAAATACTCTGAATGATAATAATAATCATAAATTATTTATGTATTTAAATAAGATATTTATAAAAATTAATTATTGAATATTTGTACTGAATATTTGTAGTGAACAAAAATATAATAGTAACACTTCAATTGTATATTTGTAAATGTTCTGTATATGTGAAGAGGATAATAAACTTTGTCAAAAAAGTGTTATTATTATTATTATTATTATTATAAATGTGAAAGTTCACGTTTAATTTATTTATGTCACGAAATAATATTATTTCATAATATAAAATTTGTCTGTTTTTATTGCGTTTTCCCTTAGAAAATTAGTGTCTTGTAGTACACTAGTGTAGATTTTAGTGTTTTATAATTCATTTAGAATTTTATCATAGCATCAGCTAACGCATTTTTATTCCCGCATAGGGAGTAGGCGAGGCAGTTTCAGCCCTATCTAACTTTTGGAGACTGAGTGGGCAGTTCAATCTCCAATGGTACCTAATCAGAGAGAGCTGACCCATGGCTATTACTAATCAAGCGGCACACAGAGAAGAGAGACGGCTTACAAGTGCCGCCATCTCGTGGTCCCTAAACCTAACACAATATATTTTCTTGAGTTTACGGGACGAAAAACCCGAGTTTCCGGGCGAAAAAACCAGCTTGCCCCTGCCAGAGATCGATTAACTTGGTAACCGGTCGAAAAATGGCTTAGAAGAATTTCTTCTAGTCGCCGACTAATTCGAAACAAAGGCTTCCTTCGTGCGTTTGCACACCACAGCGGTCAAGCGCTGCGGTGTACAAACGCCACATCCACTGAGCTACACAGGCTCAGTGGATGTGGAAAAGTATTCTATATTTTATTAAGATATTTCAATATTTAGTATACGTTTAAAACGGCGCCAAAATAGGGCAAGAAATGTAATGCTGTAAAAGCACCGCAGGCGAGAACAATAAGGTTAGCCCTGCTAACGAGGTTATTAGAGACATGGAGGAGGTTAATGAAAACGAAGTAATCTCCAAAATAGCGAAGTTGAAGCAGATCATCAGAGAGACGACGCGGGAATTGTAAAAAAAATAAGCAGGAAAATAAGAAACAATAAGCAAGGAAACAGGTAGGTCAGCCAATAACGGAAATCGGATAAGTGACGTTGCTAGTAAACAGCAAGAAGTTATTAAGAAGCAATTAATGTTTACTACGAGAATATTTGGATAATGAGAAATAGATGCATATTATAAAAGATAAGAGTAATTTGAGATATGGGTTTGTCACATCTGCTGCACATTTTAATATTCTTCTTTCTTCTTTGTTAAATTTTCATAGATAAGTGAACATCAATTTTCTCAGTATATGTGCTTTTAACATCACTTCTCTGTGATCCGTTCAGCTGAAGGAGAAGAATTAAAAATAAATAAATAAATAAAAGAACACAATTTTTATTTGAAAATGTCCACCAGTCTAGAGTTCCTTTTGTCTCACAGTGAACAGAAGTTTGCCACATGATAGTAACTTAATTTCTGTATTTTTGAAGTGACAAAAATATTAGTCTTATAATGACGAAATTTAGTTGTATATCTTAATAAATCTAACTATTATCATATGAACCTGATCATCATTTCGAACTTTTTAAACAATATATTTAGTAGTAAATGTATGACGGAGATCTGGAAAGTTCTGATAAACACCTAGAACAAAAATAACATTAATGCAACTGATCTTTTTTATAGATATTGAGTAGATTGGTTAGTACCGCTGGTGGGCTTAGTTTTTTTTTTCTATTTATTTTTTGACCATTTCAGACATTGTCTTTTGTAGAGGGCTATATGGTATATAGTGTCTGAGGATAGCTCCTGACCAGATAATTGATATTTTGAGTAAAAATTGATGAATAAACATAGTATTGTTTACTTTTAGTATTTTAACGTCTCTGGGTCATTTTTGTGTATTTTTTGAGTATTTTAGTAGTAAAGTGATAGATCGATTATCTGTGCACATGACTCCCATAAAGCGGAATGCAAAAATGGCGTCCAGGTCGCCATATTTGTCTGAAAATCTTAACTTAAAAGACTTGATTCAGTGTACCGTTTGCGAAATGTATGCATTGAGGAGAGCGGTTGGAGTCTGGTTAAACAACGATAGTGGAGTGAACGTGTGCAAAAAGTGTAAAGAATGTGAGGATTTAAAGAGTGTTTCAGGATTTAAAAAGTCATTCTCACCTTCGACAATATCACTCACACTTCGTGTGAGTGATATTGTCGAAGGTGAGAATCTAGATAACAGCGATATTCGAGGTATGAATGATGATATTTGCGAGTAGTAGTAGTACCTGATAGCTGTGAGAGTGGCGTTGAAAGAGAGAATGAAGTTAAGCATGCAGAACGATTGAATGAATCATCGGAGAATAAAAATGATGACGCAATGAGTGAAATAGCTCTATTACGCGGAGCGATACATAGAGTAAACCAGCAGCTGGGGCGTTGGCAAAAATCTTTAACAAGTGTACGGACTAATAATCAGCAAAAGTATGATAGAAAAAATAAGGGTATGATAGTGAGTGTAAACAAAATGAAAGAGCGAGTGTTGTATGGAGATTCCTTAGTAAGAGGTGTGTTAGTTGAGAGTTTAACGAAATCGTACCAACCCGGTGCGAACGTAAAGAATGTACGCGAGTCAATTAGAATGCAAAAACAGCGGGTGAAAGAATTGATAGTGGTAGCGGGTACAAATGATTTGAAAGGAAACAAAAAGGCTATAAGTGAGGATGTGAAGGAATTGCTTGAGGTAGCAAAAGAAAAGAGTGAGAGAGTTAGGATGGTGAGTCTGTTCACCGCGGTTTGACAGTGAAGAGTATAGAAGGGGGGCCATAATTGCAAATGACTTTATGCGTGAATTATATTTATATAAAACAGATGGTTAACATTTGAATGGATTTGGTGTGCGGAGATTTGAAAAGGTGTTGTCGAATGTGGTGGAAGTGAATGTACAGAACCAGGGAAACTAGAGTTATTAAGGCGGGGGGAGTAGATATACAGTTTTTAGGGAGACAGTGTTGAGTGTGTGAATGTGTGTAATATGCCCAAGCGAATAGGAAAGACCACGAATCAGAATGGGATAGTTAGTATAAGGCATCAAAATAGGGATGGGTCAAATCGGCTTCTGCAGTTCATGTATACAAATGCCAGAAGTATTAGGAACAAGAAGGAAGAATTTTTGGCCTTGGTTGGCACTTCCAGACCACAGGTTATTGGCATTAATGAAACATGGCTGACAGTAGATGACAGAGCTAGTGGGATTGAATGTGAGGGGGGGGGTATGGTGTGTTCAGGAGAGACAGGGAGAATAAAATGGGGTGGGAGATGTGTTATTGATGATAGCGGATGAGCTACAGCCAAGGAGAATAGAAGTGGAACTGCAGGATAGAGAAAAGAGCACATTTGAGGCTATTTGGTGTGAGATTGAAACTAGAAGAACAAAATATACAGTTGGGTGCTGCTATAGACCAGGTGATGGAATAGATGGTGGAGATAGTATGCATAAGCAAATAGAAGAAATGAGTGGAAGGAGGGTAATTATTATGTGAGATTTCAACTATGGTAACATTCATTGAAAGGAGGAGAGGACACCTGGCAGGAAGGAATTGGATTTTATGCGGTTATTAAGGGATAACTATCTGCGACAGCATGTAATGGAAAATACCAGGGGTCAGAGAGTGCTTGCCCTAGTAACTGCATCTGAGAATTTAGCTGTAACGAATATGACCACGTTGCCAGCAATTGGTGAGAGCGATCATAGGTATTGACTTGGGATGTGGCTAAAGGTGTGGAATTTTCAATTAAGACAGGGTACATGTGAAATTATCGGGCTGGAAAGTATGACAAGCTTAGGAGATTGATTGGTACAGTGCCATGCCATGTAAAACTGCAAGGACTAGAAGTTGACAGTGCATGGGAGGTAGTTAAGAAGTGCTTGCATGAAGCAATGGCTGACTGTATACCTAGAGTCCGAATAATAAATCAAGCAGGAGTTAAATGGATGGATAACATCATTAAGCTTTAGATGCAAAAAAAGAAACAACTACGGAGGGACTTTAAGGAGAAAGGTAACCGGCAGACACATGAACAGTATAAAACCCAGGGCAGAAGGGTAACGAGTGTGGTAAGAAAAGCAAAAAAAGGATTACGAAAGAACATTGGCCATGCAGGCTAAAGACAATTCCAAACAGTTTTTTCGATATGGTGCAAGTAAAAGAAAAAAATGTATATTTTTTCATTTACTTGCAAATGATTTTAAAGAATGCCGATAGCAGGGAGGTAACCGAATCAGTTGATATAGTTGAATTACTGAGCGAGCACTTTGCAAGAATATATCATCCAGGTGGTGACATTGCAGAAATGAATGAACCAAAAGTTTATACGGGAATTGTGGTGAATGAGGTGGAGGTGAGTAGTCTATTACAAAACCTCAGTGTCAATACATCTATGGGATTGGATGGTATACCAGCTCGTATCGTACGTGAAGCGGCTAAGAATTGTCAGTACCCTTGACCATTTTGTTTAATCTGAGTCTCGGGTCTGGGTTAGTCCTGAGGGGTGGAAAGAGGAGGCGAAAATAATTCCACTGTATAAAGGAGGTTCCAACACTGCTGTTGTAAATTACCGACCGATTAGCATATCAAGAATCGTTGTCAAGGTCTTGGAGAAACTAGTCAAGAGAAGAATACAGGATTGGATAGATGAAAATGGGATACTGTATGGGGGACAACATGGTTTTGTGAAGGGTAGATCATGCCTCAGTAATTTGCTCACGTTTTATAACACAGTGACGACTGAACTGGATAAGGGTAATGTGTTTTCAGTGATTCTACTGGACCTTGCCAAGGCCTTTGACAGGATACCACATGGAACTGTAATCAGTAAACTGGAGAAGATGGGGTTGGATATAGGTTTGGTGAGATTGATAGGAGGGTGGTTGATGGAGATATACCAGAGAGTGGTTTATTCAGGAGTGGAGTCCAAAAGACGGCTTGTGACTAGTGGTGTGCCGCAGAGTTCTGTTCTTGGACCACTACTTTTCAATTTGTTCATTAACGATATATGACAGGATCTGAGAGGAAGTGTTCACTTGTTTGATGATGATGCAAGGTTGGGTAGAGCAATTGTGAGTGCACAGGATTTCAAAATTTTGCAGGATGATTTGGATAGTTTGGAAGACAGGGCTATGGAAAATGGATATCAATTTAATGTGTAAGGTTATGCATTTTGGAGTGAAAAGATTAGCATCAGTATATGACATTGGTGGAACCGTACTCCAGGAGATTGATGAGGCCAGGGATTTGGGAGTGTTGGTGGATAGGAAGTTGAAGTTTAGGAGCACATTGCAAAAAATGGCTAAATCAGCTCATAAATCACTTGGTTACTGAAAAATACTTTAACAAGCAGAGACAAACAAGTTATTGTTCCTCTATATCGAGCCCTGATAAGACCCCATCTGGACTACTGTGCCCAGATATTTGCGCCAGGGTTTCTCCTTGATGGGGAGGAGGTGGAGAGGATCCAGAGACCAGTGACCAAGATGGTGGCAGGTCTGTGGAATGAATCTTATGAGAACAGATTGAAGATTTGTGAGTTGCAAAAATTGGTTGATAGGCTGAAAAGGGGTGATATGATTGAGACATTCAAATTACTGAAGTGTTTCTATAAGATTAATCCAGAATATATTTTTGAGAATAGGACTGGTGGTGAATAGGGGCCATACATGGAAGCTGGGCAAGAATGTGGTTAACAGGGGTGTTAGAGCTAGGCTTTTTTTACTTGGAGAGTGGTAGATGAGTGGAATAAGCTGCCAGAGTCAGTATGAGCGTGAATGAGTTTAAAGCGAGGTATGATAGATACTGTGTGAATGTCGAATAGTTATTCTTGACATGATGTTAGGGCCTTCCTCGATGAGTCTGTTGACACCTTGGAGTTTCCCGAAATAATAATAATAATAATAATAATAATAATAATAATAATAATAATAATAATAATAATAATAATAATACAGCTGACCCTCAATCTCATAGTTGATTTCTATTCAAGTAGAAACTAAGTATCTTAATGATTATTCTAACAAGCTTTGTTAGGAAAGAACGATTATTTAACGTTCTTATGTTTCTAGTTTCCAGTTTTCAGGTCTACAAATAACATTATATTTTTTCTTTTCAATTGTGAACTACGTATGTGCCTATGTAGCTCAGTGGAAGTGGCGTTTGCTTTTCATGGCGCTTGACTGCAAGAAAGAAGACTTGGTTCAAATCTATTTGCCAACTAGAGGAACATTTCTTTCAGAGGGAGCCAGTGTAGCTCAGTGGAAGTAGTGTTTGTATTCTCAGAGCTAAACCACCTAAAAAAGAGCGTCGTGAGTTTGATTCTAGTCGCCGACTAGAGGAACGTTTTCTAATCTTTATTTAGATCGGTTCTCGAGTTTCGATTTCTGGCAGGGGCAAGCGGGTTTTTTCGACCTTAGAACCCACACTAGCTTCAGATATTAACAATATTGTGCTAAGATAAGGCACCACAAAATGGCGACACATGTTAGCTGTCTCTTCACTAAGTGCCGCTTAATTAGTGATCGCCTTAGGTGAGCTATCTTTGATTGGCTACCAGTGGAGACTGAACTGTCCACTTAGTCTCCAAAGTAAGATAGGGTTAAAACGGCCTCGCCTACTCCTTATAAGGGAATAAAAGGCATCAGCTAATTTTTATTGTGAACTACAAAATTTCATATTTGCTATTGAAGGTAAATTACTATGTGTATAGGAACCTTCAGTAGTAGCGAAATCAATAATAATGCACAGCTGCAAGTCACACAAAGTACAGAAGTTTTGTTGTAACACTAAGTACGGTGAATGTGTTTTTAATTATTTATTCTATTCTTAACATGTCGCATATACAGGGTGTTCGGGATAAATTTGACATATTTATAATTAATTATATTTTTCCGTAAGTTACATGTATTAACACACACTTCTCTTCATTTAAAAGTTTGGACCCTTCTTCATTCATATACAAGATGTCAGAAAGGATGGATAGCTGGAACCCACCTGAATCATGGAAGAGAATAACTTGTATCATGATGATTCGTGCCCGCCATCAAAATAAGGATATTACGACTGCTGCCCAATGCTCCCTGAATACAGTAAAAACAATCAGGCATGAACTAGAGACTTGCAATGGTGACTACGAGGATGTAGCAAGAAGAAAGATCCCTAGCAGACGATCTGATTGCGTTCGTACAGCAGAATTCCTCGAAAATCTGCAGGAACAGGTGTTGAAGAACCCTGGCATTGGAATTCGGGCTTTGTTCGTGGAGTTGCTAACTGTAGTCAAGTCCTGGATAACAAGGGTAGCCAATGGTAGGCCGTATGTATGGCAGCAGGATTCGGCCCCTTGCCACACCTCTGGGAAAAGTCAAAAATGGTTGTCTGAAAATTTCTACGACTTCACCAGTCCAAATGTTTGGCCTCCAAACTCCCCAGACCTTAACCCCATGGATTATTTTGTATGGGGCGCAGTTGAAAAAGACACCAATCGCACTTCCAGTAATACAAAAGCCCAGTTAATGGATAAAATTAAAACAGTTTTTGCGGCCCTTCCCAGGGAGACTGTAGCATCAGCTTGTTCGAGGTTCCGAAGCAGAATTGAAGCTGTGATCGATGCTAATGGTGGTTATTTTGAGTAAATCTTGTTGATAGTATTGTAATTAACTCTGCCTGTAATGTTTTTTTGTCAATTCATTAAATTTAATAGATACAAAGAAGATTTTCTTTTTCCTTACGAAACTGTCAAATTTATCCCGAACACCCTGTATGTCCTGTTTAACGTATTCTCTTTTCTAAATTGAATCCGATCGGACCTAGTATAATTGTGTGTTTCATTTAATATCTTTTGGTATAATATTATCGATAACTGGAGATGTATCGGTGTGAATTTGAACTATTAATAGTAACAATTCCTTCATTGCTATAATAGTGAACTAGAGTGTAAATTACACGTGGTTGTAATGAAGGGTGGGTCACACTTTCCGAACGAAGAGATCGTTTCTTTCTATTCTATGATGGAATTTACAAAGTATACGTTTAAATTATTTATTGGTTATTTGCTTTAATCAGATACAAGGTTTCCTTTACATCATTCCCACTAAACAAATGTGCGTGAATGCAATTTCATTTTTTGTT
This sequence comes from Typopeltis vanoorti, assembly GCF_054136105.1. NCBI lineage: Eukaryota > Metazoa > Arthropoda > Arachnida > Uropygi > Thelyphonidae > Typopeltis > Typopeltis vanoorti. Next base: position 60,748,078 of record NC_143559.1, read on the forward strand.
TATTTTTCTTTTATTATTTTTCATTTTTGTTTACTTTTTCTTCTTTAATTAAAATGTGCTTTCACCTGTGGTTCGTCATTTACGAATCAAGATTCAAAGTTTAGAACTAAAAATATAGCGTGTTTTGTCATATTTGAAACTTTTGAAGTCAGCATATCCAATCAACAATATCTTCTCATGTTTGATATTTTTGGCTTAATACTTTTCTAATTGTCATTTATCTTTAATAAGATTCAAACTTTAAAAAGCAACATCTTCGAAGTATTAAAATTCGCAGCAAGGATTAAGTGTTAATAAAGTGGTTGCCATCTTTTTTCTCGTTTGTATACAAAAGATACACCTAACAAACAATTTCTGTAATATATTTATTATTTATTTCGGTGATCTATTTATTTAAGTTATTCTTACAACAGGACTATTTATGCTACTTGATGTTATGGTCCAAACACCAAAGGCGTCTGCTGCAAGAAGGTATCTATCCATCTTGATCTAGATTTTCCTTCTGGTCTTTTACCAATCACTTTACTATTCTTAACGATACTGCCATCTTCCATACGAAAAACATGCGCTGCCCACTGCTACCTTTTTGAACTTGATGACACCGGATATTGTGGGTTGTTTATAAAGTTGGTATAACTCATGGTTGTATCTGATTCTTCAGAGACCATTATCATTCACTTTGCAAAATATTTTTCTAAGGATTTCCTTTGAAAAACTTAAATCAAATTCTCAACTCTTGCGATAAAGATCCAGGTCCAAAATCCAGCAGTAAAATTGGACTAAATATCGATTTATATCTTTTTACTTTATTGTTCCAGTGAAGATCTCTTGCAATGCATAGAAATGAGAGAAATTAAACAGCTGAATACCTTTTTGTATTCTAGTCTGCACTTCCACCATCTCATTGCGTTATCTAGTGATCACTATTAAATATGTAAATTGTCTTTTTTCAAATTCAATGTTCCTAATTTTCACTCTTGAATCAGCTAACTCATTCTGTCTGTTCTTTTTCATTACTTTGGTCTTTGTTGATTTAATATGTGTCCTATCTCTTATTTTGATATTCTGGTCTCGGATACGGTTCTTCTGCTTTCTGTCTAATCCTTGATATGCTGTCAATGCGACTTGCATATCTACGGTCTACAGTGAATTATTTATTAGTGTCTTTAGTATCTATTGGCGACAATCGAATGGCGTATCAAAAGCTAATTTAAAAAGTATTGTAGCTATTAAATATTTCTAAGCAATTTCCGACAAACATTTCCATAACGATAAAACACAATGAATCAATTTATTTTCCAGTAATCTGACCTAGTCCAGCTAGAATATCCCTGTACTTTCCGCATACTTGTATGTAATCGGACAGTTTTGCTTCGATGCAATTTCATACGCACAATTTTCTCCTATTCGTACAATCCGATCGTAGCTCAGTTTATTGTTAACATGAATTGCATAACTTTCATTGAATTCGGCAATAATTTCTCACCCACTGAAGGAGTAAAGTAACTTGTCCAATTGTTGAAGTGTATAGGAAGGGCAACATGAGGATTGAAAATTCTAATACCACAGCTGTTATTTGCACTCTGATCAATGGTGCTGATACCACAGTGGGATTGCAATACCCTTTTTATAAGAAAAGGACCATTGTGGGCCCATAAATCACCTCGGTAAGTTGTGGCAAATTCATGTAGACATTCTTTCAGGAAAGGATGAGATTTGTCAAATATCAGAATCGAATTTGTTATGCTGCCAAGGCTTTCTTTGAATAACGCATCTTTAAATTCGTGTAATGACTTCAATATTACGAAATCTAAATCAAGATAAATTCCACCGTACTTCCAAATTTTAACAAGTCTCAATGCATCGCTGAGATGAGCAACTTTATAATCACTCTTCTTTCAATTTGATTCATAAAACCAGTCTCTTAGTGGGCTATCTTCCAAAAACATCTTCAGGTCCAGGATTTGATACTTCACATTAGAATGAACTCGGCTTATATTCATCATAAGAGAAGTCATATGTATATCACTAGTTACCATGAAAACGATCACTTCCATATCGGGATTGTGTTTAGCAGCTGACTCAACTGCGCATGCTTGACGTCCATTCAACATTGATCTACCGGAAGTCTCGAAGAAATATATTTCACATGAATTCGATCGAACGAAGTATTTCTTGAACTCATTGGACCATTTATCTGAAAATTATTACCAATATCAGTTAATATAGAACAAGAAGAAGAATCGAAAATTTCAAAGTTAACATTAATATACTGTATACTTTCCAATAAATTTGATATTATTATTATTATTATTATTATTATTATTTAACTTGGTTAATATTTAAGATAATATTTCAACTATACTTAAGGTAGCTGGATTAACAAACTAATAGTCAAAGATCATAATGTAACTCACGGTCATACACCAATCTCCTGTCCGAGTACCTAACACCATATTGTTACAATCTAATCTACCATACAAGGAAAGTAAAAACAGAACAATTTACCAGTTTACTTGGTAAGAGACAGCAAAATATTCCTTAAAAGGAATTAGATGTAAGCCCAATACAAATAAATTCCTTAGAAGGTCTGAACAGGCTGCCACATTAAAAGCAACATTAATGAGTCTTAGAGAAGAGAACAGCACATCAACCTACACGAACGCAGACCACCAAGCAGATCTAATTACCTCGGAACATGACAGCTGCCACATTCTAAACTCTTCCTCTGAGATCCAGTTGGTCGAGTGGATGATTGTGGTTTTGGTGACTGATGCTATTGCTTTATTGATTTGGTTTGTTAAGATATTCACTGCTTCGTCTATCTCCACCCTTTTCTGTGTGATGGGTGGTGGGCCGATGTGCTGGTGCATTCTTCATATCAACATCATGAGCATTCAAAAATACTGACTGACCCTGCAAACTTGTCTGAAGGAAGATATAGACAACACAACACGGTTAACAGACGTTTCCACAACAAAGGAAGAGGCGACCGTCTACCATATGCCAAACTTTCGACAACATAAACACTGCAGACAAACTAAACGAAGCAGTGGTATAATTTATTTATTTATTTATTTCGTGTGCGAAGTACAGAAAATGTAAGATCATACATATAAATGATTAAAATCGTACATTAAGAGACAAAAATGCTACTTGCATAAAATATTAGACAAAAACATAAAATGTTAAATTTCACTCCTCCAGTGATTAATAAACTTTAAAGCTGTTTCATTACACTGCATTAAATCTTCTCGGGTACAAATATTATTAATATCTATTAAGCAGCATTGCAGATGATCCATGGTTTGTGCTCCACCACATGAGCAACTGTTATTGTCTGTGGAGCCTCATGTGGAAATATTCTGCTTTGATCTGCCCATTTCAGAACGAAATGCATTCCATGTCTTCCTGTCCGATGTAAGCCGGAAGGAAGATATTCGTTTAAGTTCAGAGCCTTTGGAGATTGTTCTTGCCACACTGTTGACCTTGTGACTTTTATGAAATCAACCAAGGGTTCGACTAAGTGAATAAAATTTTTCCTTGACATTAGCCTCCTATTTACTGCAACATGTCCATACAAAGTATACCATTGATACATTAGTTGTTGTTTCCGCTCATATCTACTGTGTCTTTCTGATATGAGGAGGTGCAATTTCAGACAATGAGTATAGATGGTCAATTTTTGTAGGCTTAAGGCAGCCGGTAATGTGCCGAGACGTTTCATTAAGAACCTTTTCAATAATTTTGACATGTGATGATCTTTACCAAACAGGGCTAGCATACTCGGCTGTAGAAAAAGCAAAGTGCCAAAGCAGAGGTGTGCAGTACTTGTTGACTTGCACCCCCACCGAGATGATCTTAATCGCCGCAGGGTATTATTACGTGTTTGAATATTAGCTGCTGTCTTTTCTATGTGTCCCTTATAATTTAAGGTCCTATCTAGTGTGACACCTAGATAAGTTGAATTTCGATAATTGACCAATTTCACGCCATTCCATTCTATATCCAACTCTCTCCTTGCTTCCGTATTTTTGAGATGGAAAAGACACATTTGAGATTTACTGGGATTTGGTTTCAGTTGGTTTTCCTTATAGTAAACTGTAAGAGTTTCTGTTTTTTTTTGTGAGCTGCTTCTCAATGTTATCAAAGGATTTTGTTTGATAGGCTATTGACCGGTCATCTGCATATAAGAAGGTTCTTGAGTGTGGGTTTATGGATTGGTCGTTAGTATATATATATATATTGAAGAGGAGGGGAGAGAGCACACTTCTCTGAGGTCGACCATTTTTGTGGATACACTATCTGCTTTTTTTCCTTGAAAATCAACAAAGAATCTCCTGCTGAACAGCAGCGACCTAATTATCTTCACTATCCGATAGCTGTTTGTCATGCTGTAAATTCTGACTAAAAGCTTTCTAAGATTTAGTGTGTCATATGCTGCTGTCAAATCTATAAATACAGCTCCTATTACTAACCCCTTTCAAAGCAATCCTCTTTGTTAAGTTTAATACTTGTCCAGTGCATGATCTTCCTGGTCTAAATCCTGCCTGTTCTTTAACCAGCACTTTCTCTATTTCTGGACTTAGTCTGTTCAAGATTAACCTCTCATACAGCTTCAGCGTTGTGCACAGGAGAGCTATAGTCCTGTAGCTCTTTGGATCCTCAGCAGGTTTACCCGGTTTCAGGATAGGTATTACTTTCATTTGCTTTCATTTAGTGGGTATTTTAGCGTATTTACCAACAAAAGTTAAAAAATTCTAACAACCACTCTGTTGTCTTTTCTCCCAGATTCCTTAGTATCTCATTTCTGATATCATTCTCTACCGGCAGCATTTCCTGCTTTTTAAGACTTTTTGGGCATTTTCTAGATCCTATTTAGTAAATGGTTCTTCGAGGAGATTATGTTGTGAATCCCTAACTTTTTAAATGTAATTTCAGGTATTTTTCCTTCGTTAGTCGGTTTGCTATTCATAGATAGATGAGTAACAATTTGGTTTGCATTCGTATTAACTTCGATTGCTGCAGTTGTGGGGTCACCAGATAATTTTTTGAGTAAAATCCAGGCTTTCCTGTTACTGTGTTTCATATCAAAGCGTTTAATTTTTTTCTGCCCATTGTCGACTTCTTTCAGACAGTGCTGCTATAAGTTCCTCCCGTGCGTCAATTGTTTCTGATGAAAATGGATCTTTATCATGTAGGTCACAATAGTTTTCACATAATTCCACGCTGTGTTCTGTAAAACCTGGAATATACGAAGTTCTACAACCTCTTGGGATGTGCCTGGTAGCAGACCGTCTAATAGCTTCGATGAAGTTTACATAATTTTCTGGTCTGGGTGAAATGTTGGAAAAGTTTATGTCTAATTCTCTTGAAAACTGTTTCCAGTTAGCTTTTTTAAAATCAAAGTCTAAGTTGGATCTCTTTAAGTTGGACTGATGGGAAAACTTCCAGCATTATTGGTCTGTACTGTGAACTTGTGATTGGTGCAAGTACCTGTTTAGTGCACAGATTAGCTGTTCTATTACTAGCATATCCAAGGTCTGAGATATCCTCTTTTCCATCTTCCACTTTTAAATTATTATAATGGCTGTTTAAGATCGTGTATAAGACTCATTTAATTACTTTCAGCCCACTGTTCGACTAACTCTCCATCCTGATTTGTTTCGCTATAACCCCGCTGTGTGCTATGACTATTAATGTCGCCTATAATAATAGTAGGTTAGTAGTAGGGGTGACGGTTCTGACAAAATACTTCCGGTGGGCGTGGCTTTTCCCTGAGGGTATATGTGTCAATGGCTTCAGCTCCTAGTCGGGGAGGCACTTCTGACAAAATGCTTCCGGTGGGCGTGGCTTCCTGACGTCATTGTGAGTGACGTCATTAGTTTGGAATGTTTGGAATTTCCATGTGGGCAACTGTGTGAATGGCTTCAGTTCTTGTGTTTTGGTTCGCGTATGGAATTATGGGTTGTGGTAGAGATAAAGAATCATGTCGTGGGTGTGTGTTGTTTTCAGATGTAGATAAGTGACGTCATTTGTTATTTGTAAATAAGTGACGTTGTTGTTTTGAATGGAAAGGATGATATTAGTGGATAAGAAATCGTGTCGTGATTGGTGGGACACTTTAAACCAGATCAAGATCAAGATAAGATAAGGAAACGTGACGTGAATATTTGTTGTTAGTTGTAAATAAGTGACGTTATTGTTTTGAATAGGAAGGATGATTTTAGTGGTTAAGTAATCGTCTCGTGATTGGTGGGACACTTCTGACAAGATCAAGATCACATTAGGATTCGTGACGTGAATGTTTGTTGTTATTGAGTTTGGAATGATAATTTAATTTAACTATATTCTATGTCACACAAACATCCAGTTTTTTTTTTTCTTCTATAGATGGTTGTACTAATTTTCCAATACATTTTGGGTATTTCTTTCCTGTTAAAGTGTGGGAATTCTTAGAGAAAGTCGAGATGGCTCTCGTGTTTCGAGTTTTTCTGAATAATTAATTATATACTTAAAAAACCTGTCCTTAAACACACATACACACACACATATTAGATATAAAAAATCACTAATGTATCCATGTTGATACTCTAATATATACCCTATGATTATTCTTATGGAAAAAAAAACTATTCAGTATTAGAATTACGCTTACCAAAAACATATGAGCAGTTGTTATGTTTAAGTTAAAAAAGTACTTACAGTTTTCCAGATGACTCTTCGAAATACGAATATTCCAAAATAGTTGAATTTATATCCACAACACAAATACAAAAACCACAAAGAATGAAATTTCTGTAAATACTGTAACCTGAACTAGATACTTCGTCCATTAGATTACAGACCGTAGATGCTGGGATTTCGTCATTTGCAATATCCCCGAGCGAGCGGTTTTCTTCAAAGGGGATGACAGGAGTCACATCTGCAAATTGGGGTATTGTTCATAAGGTATCATTTCCTCAAGTTTGGATATTTCTCAAATAATTTCATATGACTAAGGACTTAGTATCAAGATGTTTGAAAAACACATATCCTAAAATTATTCATTCTTCGTTACTGTCGGGATTCATTGGTGTTGTTAATTAATGCTTACATTTAATTTTAATTTAGAGTAGTATCCGTTTGGTTGTCTGTATTAATTCTTTCCCACTTGGGAAAGTCTATGCGCCGTTTTGTTCAGGGTAAGTGTTATTTCCGGTTTCGAATTCCAATTGCTGTTAGAGTATGGAATTCAGACAAGTGAAATTTTTATTATTATTTTTTTTTTCAATTGATTCGTTATTTTCTGTATTTTACTTTTACAGGTCATATTCTAACAGAATAACTGAGCAGAATTAATAAATATATAAAGTATATGAGAATTTATTTTCCAACACTGTATATTTCTGATTAAGTCTTACCTTTAAGTATCTTTAAGGTCGCCTTTTGTTGTACGTAGGTGAGAAATTGTGTGTTTTGTTTTGAACTCTTGGTTTCCGTTGGGAAATTACCAATATAACTATTAATTTTACCTTCGATTCCTTGTGCTTTTAACCTATTTCTGTAAGTAGAATTTATTTGTGAATTATTTTTCCACACTGTTAATTTTCATTCATTAACCTTGTTTGTAGATAACGAACAAATAAGACTTTTAATTCAATGAATGAAGAAAAAAAAAATTCTCGGGTTACTTTGTGGCATGAAATTCACAAGGAAAAAAAAAAAAAAATGTTATCTTCCTTCTTAAATTTGTAAAACACATATACGACACCCAATTGTTCATTTAAATTTACACATTTTATTGAACGAAATATTATTTACAAATTGTATTTACTGAATCTAACAATACAGAAAATAAATAAATTGAAAAATACATCAAAGGTTCTTCCATGGTTGTGGAATTGCCATCGTATGGTTTTGACAATGTGACTCTCATCTGAAAGTTAATTTTTCGTTTGGCGTTCGTTGGGAATTTATTACTGTAGTAAAATTAAGGGTTGTGTATTTATTTCTTTGAAACCAATACGTATACTTCAGAGAATTATTAAAAGCACAGAATCTTTCGTTATGTTTCCAAAAGCATTTAAAAGTACACGTTATGTTTTCACGTTTCGGGCATCCAATTTCATTTAAATCAAGAACAGGTATCGCTGTTAACTTCGTTAATGTTTTTGATTGAACGAAAGATTTTGTGCTTTTAATAATTCTCTGAAGTATACGTATTGGTTTCAAAGAGATAAATACACAACCCTTAATTTTACTACAGTAATAAATTCCCAACGAATGCCAAATGAAAAATTAACTTTCAGATGAGAGTCACATTGTCAAAACCATACGATGGCAATTCCACAACCATGGAAGAACCTTTGATGTATTTTTCAATTTATTTATTTTCTGTATTGTTTGATTCAGTAAATGCAATTTGTAAATAATATTTCGTTCAATAAAATGTGTAAATTTAAATGAACAATTGGGTGTCGTATATGTGTTATACAAATTTAAGAAGGAAGATAAAATTTTTTTTTTTTTTTTACTTGTGAATTTCATGCCACAAAGTAACCAGAGAAATTTTTTTTTTTTTGATTCACTGAATTAAAAGTCTTATTTGTTCGTTGTCTACAAACAAGGTTAATGAATGAAAATTAACAGTGTTGGAAAATAATTCAAAAATAAATTCTACTTACACAAATAGGTTAAGAGCATAAGGAATCGAAGGTAAAATAAATAGTTATATTGGTAATTTCCCAACGGAAACCAAGAGTTCAAAACAAAACACACAATTTCTCACCTACGTACAACAAAAGGCGACCGGATAATATAGATACCTTAAAGGTAAGACTTAATCAGAAATATACAGTGTTGGAAATAAATTCTCATATACTTTATATATTTATTAATTCTGCTCAGTTATTCTGTTAGAATATGACCTGTAAATGTAAAATACAGAAAATAACGAATCAATTGAAAAAAAAATATATTATTATATTTTTTTTTCAATTGTATATATTAGAGTATCAACATGGATACATTAGTGATTTTTTATATCTAATATGTGTGTGTGTGTATGTGTGTTTAAGGACAGGTTTTTTAAGTATATAATTAATTATTCAGAAAAACTCGAAACACGAGAGCCATCACGACTTTCTCTAAGAATTCCCACACTTTAACAGGAAAGAAATACCCAAAATGTATTGGAAAATTAGTACAACCATCTATAGAAGAAAAATAAAACTGTATGTTTGTGTGACATAGAATATAATTTAATTAAATTATCATTCCAAACTCAATAACAACAAACATTCACGTCACGAATCCTAATGTGATCTTGATCTTGTCAGAAGTGTCCCACCAATCACGACACGATTACTTAACCACTAACTGCCGCCATCGCGACTTACTCTAAGAATTCCCACCCTTTAACAGGAAACAAATACCCCAAATGTATTGGAAAATTAGTACAACCATCTATATAAAATAAAAAAAAAAAACCGTATGTTTGAGTGACACCAGTATATAATTAATTATTCAGAAAAATCTAATCACACCCGCCATCACGACATACTCTAAGAATTCCCACAGGCGACAATGACAGATGTGTGTCACATTTAACTTAAACATGACAACTGCTCGTATGTTTTTGGTAAGCGTAATTGTAATACTGAATAGTTTTTTTTTCCATAAGAATAATCATAGGGTATATATTAGAGTATCAACATGGATACATTAGCGATTTTTTATATCTAATATGTATATGTGTGTGTGTATGTGTGTTTAAGGACAGGTTTTTTAAGTATATAATTAATTATTCAGAAAAACTCGAAACACGAGAGCCATCACGACTTTCTCTAAGAATTCCCACACTTTAACAGGAAAGAAATACCCAAAATGCATTGGAAAATTAGTACAACCACCTATAGAAGAAAAAAAAAACTGTATGTTTGTGTGACATAGAATATAGTTAAATTAAATTATCATTCCAAACTCAATAACAACAAACAATCACGTCACGAATCCTAATGTTATCTTGATCTTGATCTTGTCAGAAGTGTCCCACCAATCACGAGACGATTTCTTATCCACTAATATCATCCTTTCCATTCAAAACAACAACGTCACTTATTTACAAATGACGACATTTATTTACAAATAACAAATGACGTCACTGATATTCATCTGACAACAACACACACCCACAACACAAATCCTTATCTCTACCATCACCCATAATTCCATACGCGAACCAAAACACAAGAACTGAAGCCAGTGACCACATATGCTCCCATGGAAATTTCTGACTCAGGAAGCCATGCACACCGGAAAGTGTCCCACCAATCACAACACGAATCCTTATCTCTATCATCACCCATAATTCCATAGGCGAACCAAAAAAATCCCCCATAATCCCATACACGAACCAAAACACAAGAACTGAAGCCATTCACACACTTGCCCACATGGAAATTCCAAACATTCCAAACTCATGACGTCACTCACAAAGACGTCAGGAAGCCACGTCCACCGGAAGCATTTGGTCAGAACCTCCAACCTGAAGCCATTGACACATATACCCTCAGGGAAAAGCCACGCCCACCGGAAGCATTTGGTCAGAACCGCCACCCTTACTACTTAGGTTTCCTTTGTGCCACATACTGAGAAATTTTAAAAGGAAAGGTTAAAAGGTTATACTAGATGGTTTATATACTGTGAAAACACAGATGTTATCCAGATCTATTCCAAGGATTTCTATGTTATTTTGGCTTGTGGTTCGGCATGCTGTATCCTGAATCTCCTGCTGAGTGAAAATAGCACTTCAATATTTTTCATGTGGTATTTCTTTAACGAACTTCATTCCAGCAATTTTAGGTCTGGCTTGTTGAGGTCAGTAGTAGTGTAGTCACTTCTGACCAGATCAATATCAAGAAAAGATAAGGATTCGTGATGTGTTTGGTTGATAAGATGACGTCATTGTGTGTATGACGTCATGAGGTTGGAATGTTTGGAATTTCCTTGTGGGCATATGTGTCAATGGCTTCAGTTCTTGTGTTTTACTTCGCATATGGAATTATCGGTGATGGTAGAGATAAGGATTCATGTGGTGATTGGTGGTGCACTTCTGACCAGATCAAGATAAGATAACGAATTGTGTCGTGTGTGTATGTGTGTTGTTTTCAGATGTAGATAAGTGACGTCATTTGTTGTTGTCAATAAGTGACATAATTTGTTAGTAGTAAATAATTATTGTTTTGAATGGAAAGGAAGATCTATTAGAGGATCAGGAATCGTGTCGTGATTGGTGGGACACTTCTGACCAGATCAAGATCATGATAAGATAAGGAATCGTGACATGGATGTGTTGCTATCAGATGAATATAAGTGAAGTAATTTGTTAGTTATAAATAAGTGACGTTATTGTTTTTGATGGAAAAGGAAGATATTAGTGGATAACCGTTTGTGTTGTGATTGGTGGGATAATATGAACCAAATAGGGGTAGGGTGAAAGAGGAAGCAATGTCAGTGTCCTGGATGTGTGTGTTGTTATGAGCTGTAGATAAGTAAATGGTTTACGTATGGTATTATGGGTGATGGATGGTGATAAGATAAAGTTTAGAAATGTTTGGAATTTTCCTGGGGACCCTCATCTGTCAGGGATATCACGTGGTGTGTTTGGTTCTCTTATGCATTGTGTGTGTGATTTGTGGAGATAAGGAATCGTGACGTTTGTGTTTGGAAATTTCTGGGGAACATATGTCTCTCTATGATATCACATGGTGTTTTGGTTAGTCTATGGAATTGTGGGTGATGTTCTTAAGATAAGATATCTTGGAATTTTCCCAGGGTTACACACATCCTTCATTCATTATCGTCATGTTTTGTCTTTGGTTATCTATAGACAGCTGTACTAATTTTCCAATTCGTTTTGGGGTATTTCTTTCCTGTTGAAGGGCGGGAATTCTTGGATTAGATTCGTGATGGTGACAGTGTTTAGGCTTTTCTGAATAATTTAATTATATGCTGGTGTCCCTCAAACTTATACTTTATTTTGCTCCAATGTTATCACTATCAGTTGGAGGTGACATCACTAAAAGATTACTGGCAAATGACAACGTCTTTTTGATTTAACGTTATCTTGTTTACTGATGTGTGGGTAATGATGTTTTTTTTAGTTTACATGAAGAGAAAAAAACCAAACTGCATTTTAAAAAAAATTAATTAAAAATAAATGGAGACTTAAAAGCTTACAATAACTTTTTTGTATGTAGTCTAGAAATTCTAATGATAATTTAAATTTACTTACAGTCTTTCCAGAATGATTCTTCTTAATGCAAATAGATATTCCAAAATAGTTGAATTTTTATCTGCACCACAACACACAAAAACACAATCTTGAAAGAACGAAATTTCTGTAATAACCTGAAAAACTATTTGACTTTTGTTCCATAGATTTTCTGTCTGTTTGGTACACCATTAATTCCTTAGCATTTGGTCACACTATGTTTTTATTCCCAAGGGGGTTAGTCTCAAAATGCCTTTTCCTGACTAATATATCTGCCAGTGATCGGTAATTTACCATCACTCAATGCGGATTTTTTATTTTTTTATTTTTGATCTGGTTCTTTTTTTTAAATGATTGGTTATTTCTATTTTACTTTTAAAATTCAGGTAAGTACATATTATAACCAGAATACCGGAGTAAATTAAATAAATAAACTGTGTGTGAATTATTTTCCCACATTGTTAATTTTCATTAGACTTGTTTATAGATAACTGAGTCACTCATATCCAGTCAGATCTCATTCAGAGCTTGGGAAAATTAGTTAGATATATGTAATAAATAATCACTTTCATAGTGATTATTTCATAGATGTATGAAAGCTTCTTCAAAGGATAACTTTTCCCAGGGTTGTGCATTACTCATGATTTCTGATGTGACTAGATGTTTACACTAGTTGTGGGAGCAAAGGTTTGCTATTCAACCTCATGTGATGATGAGAACTAAGTTATTCGAATCACTTCCTTTCATAGATGTATCACAGTTTTTTCAAAGGTAAAATTTTTTCCCAGGGTTGCACATTACTCATGATTTCTTTTGTGACTAATTGTTTTCGAGGTGATACAGGAATTGATTACACTACTGTCGGATAGCAAAGGTTTGCAATTTGACCTTGTGTGAGTGATGAGAACTAAGTTATTCGATGTCACATGCTGTCCTTATTGGTTTTCTATTGGTTCTGATTTTTTATAAATAGACTAATGGACTCAGTGCTTCCCTTTACTTTCTAGTATTTGGAATATTTCTATGCATTCAGAAGTTCGTAGTTCCAAAATGAGTTTTTCTAGAGAAAATGTAAACTAATTTTATGTCATTTTTATGGCAATGTCATTTGAAAATTTTAACAATAGTTGAATTCTTTTTAGTGACTACATTAGCGAATTTTGTCTATAAAGTTGTAAGGTGGTTTTTGCAATGGAAAATTAAATATCATGTTCATGATTTTCAATCTGTTTTGTGTTAAGTAAAATCCCATAAGTCATTATATATATATCTGAAATCTAGAAAATATTTTTTTAATGTCTGATTTTGAGGGCTGACGTTTAGTAAATTGTGTTAGTTAAACCATCGCATGGTGTCGAAATTGCAAAAACACTTTATGATGTGTAAAATTTATAGCAGAAGTAGTGTTTGCACTCTACAGTGCTAAACTACACGTAAAAAAGATTTGGTGGTTCAAATCTAGTTGCTGACTAGATGAAAGTTTTCTAAGCATTTTTTTGTCAGGTTCCCGATTTAGTCAATCTAGGGCACATACTAGCAGGTTTTATTCTCCCTGAAACTCGGGTTGTTCGTCCCGTAAACTCAAGAAAATCAACCGTCAAACCCACACTATTTTCAGACGTTAAAAAAAAAATATTGTGTTTGGGTTAGGGACCACTAGCTTGCCACCTTCTTCACTGTGTACCGATGAATCAGTGATAGCCTTGGGCCAGCTATCTCTCTGATTGGCTACCAATGGAGATTGAACTGCCCACTCATCCTCCAAAAGTTAGATATGGTAAACGGCCCTGCCTACTCCCTATACGGGAACAAATAGGTGTTAGCTGATTTTTTTAGAAAGTAATTTTGTTTTTTAATGTCTAAGTTTTTAATATAAGTTTATAAGGTGGTTTTGCAATTGAATTAAAAACAAGTTCATGAAAGTACTTCAAATTGTTTTGTGTTTAGTGAAATGTCCATAAGTCATTTTTTTATTTATTTATTTTTTGCTTGTCAGGGTTTTTGGAAAACATTTTGAAGGCTGATGTTTAGTGAAATTGTATTAGTGAAAGGATCACGTACTGTCGCAATTGCAAAATTAAAGTCTAAGGATTTAGCAGATTCATCTGTAATTGAATATGAACAACAACACACAGGACATGGAGTTAATCCACGTGTTTCTTTTGCTGGTGTTGCTGGAAGCTCTCGTGATCCCCCTCACAATTTTTACATTCTGAATGTGAAACTAAAAGCTATTTTACCACTACTGACCCTTACTCTACAGGGTTTTTAAACTGTTTAGGTGGGTCAATCACATAATTCTATCAAATATCAAACTCGTCAAATGGAGTATCAAATTCGATTTCGTGATCTTGAACTCCTCCCACCAAAGTGTTTTTCTGAAATGTTTCGAGATATGCTTAATGAAATCATTGAGCATTTATCGAGTTTAGGAACTTTTTCTCACGTTCGGTTGGGCGTTAGTGCATCCAGTTTAGAATGCAATATTAACTTATCATTCATGCTGCTTTCGGAACTAACTATCCAAAGGACAGTTCATGCATTTTATGCTGTCGCCCAATCGAAACGTGAGTTTCATTTGGCAAATGATGTTGTTATTGATGTTGTACTTATCAATATAAGTAACAAAGGTGGTGGAAGAACCAGTGTAAAAAGAAGAATGCTGCTTAGCTGATGAATTTGTAAAAACAAAAAAAGCTATTGTGGAAATTACCAACAAAGACATTCTTTGCATGGCCCGAGCACTTGTTCTGGGTGTTTCATTACACGTTGATGATGACAAAACCTACAGACAAGTGCGATTAGATTGAAAAAATTTACAAACAAAGAGGGATTTAACTCTCCACAAAATTGCAGTTCTGCTCATTTCTTGTAGTATTCCAGAAGCAGATCTCTTTCAAAAGCATTTGATTTCAGAGTACCAAATTGTAATTTTTTCGGCAGATGCTGATTTTTCTGTGGTGTTTCAGGGGCCAAATACAAGCAAACAGATCTGTCTTTATATCACAAACAGCATTATGATTTAGTGCATAGTGTGCCAGATCTGGTTGGTGGTATCTATTATTGCCCCACTTGCTTTCAAACATTCCCACACTCTAGCAGATTACAAATGTATAGATGTCTACATGTATGCATCCGTTGTTGCAAAAATGGCATTCATAGTGTGCAGAACCTTCTGTTGTGTAAGTCATGCAATAGATTTTTCTATGGCAACGATTGTCTGAATTTGCACATACAAAATAATATCTGTTCAAATTTCATCGTTGCAGACAGTGTTTGGCTACTTTCTCTACAGAGAAAAGCCACGTCTCTCCACCTGAAAATTTCTGCCACCACTGCAAATTAGTTCACCCAAAACATGTGTTTTGTGGAAAAATCAGAGGTCTCAAATAAGCAGGTTTCTATGATTTTTTTGACACAGAAACTATTGCTAAATATCATCGTCATGTTCCAATATTATGTATAGCTGATTTTGGTAGTCACGAATGCAAGTTCTGGGGTGAAAACTTTGTGGATCAGTTCCTAGACAAGTTGTTTTCTGTCAAGAATATCATGAAAAGGGATGGATATGGTAAGATCCTTCGGCCTGTCAAACCAAAATATGAAGAACAAAAATGTGATTGCACACAATTTTCATGATTTTGATGGGTATTTTATTTTGGAATATCTTTTCAAAATATTTCAAACCCTGTGTAGCGATCGAAGATACTTGCTATCTATTATGACCCTTTAAACATCATATTTCTTGATAGTTTTTCCTACATTAGTGTGGATCTGAGGAAACTACCAGCTATGTTCGATCTCCCAGAAATTCGTAAGGGTTTCTTTCCTCATAAGTTTCACAAATCCAATTCTCTGGATTATCGCGGAGTCATCCCATAAAAATCATATTTCCAGCTGGAATTTATGAACAAAGAAACTCGTACAGAGTTTGAGAGTTGGTAGGAAAATTGGCTAGACACTGAATACTGTCTGAAAGAGAACAATTAGCTTATAAGAAAGATTACATGACTGTTTTGCATGACAGTTGCAACACATTTTGCACTCTCTTCATGTAGCTCACCCAGATTGATCCCTTTTTCCATGACATTACAATTGCAGGAGTATGTTTGAGAGTATTTCTCCAAAACTTTTTGATACCTAACACATTGGTCATACTTCCTGTTTGGGATTACACAAGGGCAAACGTGCAAAGTCAAAAGGCTTTGGCTTTGCTCAAATGGCAAGAACAACAGAACAACATAACCATACAACCAGCACGTTCTGTGGGGAGAGAAGTCTGCATCGGGCCTTATTTTGTCGATGGGAAATGTGGAAGCTTTATATATGAATTCTATGGCTGATTCCATCATGGCTGCCAAAAATGTTACAGATCAAGTACATTCCCACCATACAGAAACAGAGACTTGATTTCTCTTTTTGAGAAAATGATGGATCCGAAAACTATTTTCACAGCAAAGGATTCGACGTGATCTCAGTTTGGGAATGCCAATTTGATACAGAAATTTCTGAAAACACAGCCCTGAAAAACTTTATTGCTGCTCTTAATATTTCAGATCCCATTCTACCTCATAGTGCTCTGCATGGTGGCAGAACCGACTGCTACAAAATGTATCACAAAATCGGTCAGAAGAGGAAGTTATTCGCTATTTGGTCTTCAATAGCCTTTATCCATGGTTAATGAAATACCAGGCATTTGCTATGGGACATCCTGAAGTTATTCTCGATAATTTTGACTCTTCTCCAAGGGTATGTTTTTATATTTTGTATTTTTTTTTATACTTTGGTATTTGCCATGCAAAAGTGGAACCACCTGTCGACCTCTTTTTACCGGTTTTGCCCATCACAGTGAACGAAAACTTAATATTCCTCCTGTGTGTAAAGTGTGCTTCCGAAATGGCCCCATTGTGCTCTCATATGGACCGATCTTTTACAGGTTTTTGGCGCACTTCAGAATTAGATTTAGCATGTGCTCATGGTTATAAAGTTTTAGAATTTTACGAGGTGTAGCATTTTTTTCAAAAATTCGAAGGGGAAGAAAACTTCTTTCCTCATTAGATTGATATCTTTTTGAAGCTGAAGCAGGAAGCATCTGGATGGCCTGAAGGTAAAAACCAACATCCTCATCTGGATGGGTTTTTACTAAGGGAAGGTGTTATGTTAAATAGTGAACACATTAGTAGAAATCCTGATAAACGTTCACTTGCTAAGCTTTGTTTGAATTCCCTATTGGAAGGCTTGGTATGAGAATGTTAAGAACTCACACTCAGGTGATTTCCTCTTATGAAGACCTCGTAGAACTTTTTTTTAAATAACAGTAAAGTTATCCAAGATGCCAGATTAGTTCCAAAAGAGCAAATGATGGTTTCCTACTCTCCTATTGAAGGCAGTGAGCTTGAAAATAGGAAAGGGAATGCTGTCATCTCCTCATTTGTAGCTGCCTACGGTAGGATAAAGTTATATGAGGTCATGGAACCTTTGCAAAGAAGGCTTTTCTACACAGATCCGATTCTGTCATTTTCAGTGAAAAACCCGACAAATACCCACTGTCCACTGGGGGAGTTAGTCGACGAACTCGACGGTGACTTAGTTGAGTTTGTTACCACAGGCCCCAAATCTTATTCCTACAGAATGTGGGGGGTAAGATTGTGACCAAATGCAAAGGCATTACTTTAAATTCTCGTGCAGCCACTGAATTTAATCTGGAATCTATGATAGCAGCAGTAAGGGGTGAGCCACAAAACATCCAAATTCCTGTACCATTTTCTGTCCATAGAGACAAATGGAGCTGTCAACTCAAAATGACCTCCGTAACAAAAAAGATTTGGATACAGTTTTTCAAAGCGCATAGTGTCAACAAACACATGCACTTTTCCCTATGGGTATTTTAAAGGATAATACCTTACATTCATATACCCTATAAGCAAAAGATGCCATCTATGGGACAGAAAACTAAACAACATTCTACCTAGTAGGTAAAATTCCATGATTGTTTCCCAACACGATAATTTGCAGTGTCGCCCTTCACTTGTGTAGTTTTCACATCACTGTTATTGTTACTATTATTCTACAATAGCCTTTTTTTTCTTAGAATTTAAAAAGAAAAAATTCGTCTTGGCATGATTACATGGTGAATGTGATAAAAAAATCGTGATGGAGAGATTTTTTTGATATTAAAAACAAGTATCTATTTGTTTTTACATGATCTCTGATTATATAAAAATAATCACAGTCTAATTATGTCATCATTTTCGATATGTTCATACATCCATTTATATGCATTATTTCGGGAGCTACTCAGTCAGGAAAAAGAACATTCGTGTTGTCTCTCATAGACCATTGTAATCAACTAATCAAACCGCCACCGGATCGAATCATTTAGTGTTACAGTGAAAATCAGGATAAATTTAAAATATTTACCAACATAGAATTCGTGAATGGTTTGAAGTTACCTGAATTTGATCCTAATATGAGAAATTTACTCATAATCGATGATTTGGTTCACCAGGCTATGGACAGCACGGAAATAGCTGAAGTTTTCATAAAAGGTTCACATCACCGTAACCTCAGTGTCAT
Source organism: Typopeltis vanoorti (assembly GCF_054136105.1). Classification (NCBI taxonomy): domain Eukaryota; kingdom Metazoa; phylum Arthropoda; class Arachnida; order Uropygi; family Thelyphonidae; genus Typopeltis; species Typopeltis vanoorti. Next base: position 60,766,910 of record NC_143559.1, read on the forward strand.
TCTACTGACAAAAAATTTATTCTGTAAAGGTACACATTTTCGGATAATTTCTCTCAATAGCCATTTATGTTATTGCTTTTAAAAATCCCAGAGACTCTTTACAGTTTTCTCATTTAGCTTCCCAAGTATTTCCAGGACAAATGAACGTATTAGTTTCAGATTTATGAAGATGCAACACGGGAACCCCACTCCTATTTAGTTTTAGACTTCAGACAGGAAACACCTGATATTTTACTTAAGGTCACGGATTTTGCCAGGCGATGAACCTAATACAGTGTTTATCCCTGAATGGCTGATAGACTCAAACGCTATGAATATCTCATCAAGTACTTATCTCATTCCTCTTCCAAACAAGCAAATGAAGCTTTATTACACTGCACTTCCAGCCAAATCACCCCATCCTGTGAAATCTGCAAAAATGTTTTATCTGGAAATATTCCACTGAAACATAACCAGAAATCACGAAGAGAAAAAAAATTATACGAGCACTAAGTAACAAATCGCTTCCCTTCATTACTAGAATAAAACTGGTTTTACAGTAGTGTTCCCATTATTAGGCAGTATCATTGTTCCTTTATTGAGTTTACTTATCAGAAAATGAATATGTTTAAAAAATTGACGCTACTCCAATCACCAGTGGAACGTGAACTGTACACACTAGATGATGAAATGAGTGCCATTTTAAAAATAAAAATAAACATGTAGATGAAAAAGTAAAAGCATATTTAAATGTTCTGCATTTAAATAAGTATTTAGGTTTGAAAAACCGATTGGCTCACAGAGAAGGAGAGCAACAGGAACATAGACTGTCACATCCAGAACCTACACTGAACAAACCGAATACCCAGAACCATTCCCGTCAACCATCAACGTCAGCCAGTCCCAGTGAGGTAAATGCTTCCAGTCCACTCCCTGCCGGCAGGAGACTCGAAGAACCAATACCAAGTTTGTCTTTTTATCTTCCCGAAAGCTGCGTAGGAATAAGAAACTGGTGTGGAAAAAATGGTAAGTGAAAAAAACAATTTTTTAAAATTAATTTTTATTTTCAGTAAATGATTTGTAACAGCATAAGTTACTACAATATCATTTAACCACATCTCCTTAGAATAGCATTTGCTAATATTATTTTGCATAGAAAGACCACTACATCTCAATATTAAAAAAATATACACAGTGCAAACCACACGCGACAGTTTCCTTAGCTTGTACAGCTACAGAATTATAATGCCATTTATTAGTGTTGATATTCAGAAAGTTAACAATATCGCTTTCAGGTGGAAGACCGAAGCTATTGAAAAAATCGCCGTGTTTGTTTTTAATATAGATGGCTTGCCAATGTTGTTCTGGCAACCAGGTCGGATCTGTGTTCACGACGAACATCGACTGTTGTTGTTGTCTGATCGGATGTTGTGGCAATTCATCACGAGCACAAACTCCTAAACCCACTTTTTTTGTTCTTTCTTCGAGCGTTCTCTGCTATTAGTCTTAGTGCGAGTATTTGTTGTACTGTACTTCGATCTTGTCTAAATCCGGTTGCTCATCCGGAAGATGTGCCTCCATATGTCCCTTCAGGAGTTCTGTTAGTATTTTCATTAGCACTTTGCCAAGATGACTCATTAATGCAATAGTTCTGTAATTGGTGCATTTTAAAGCCCTGCCTTCCTTTGAAGAACAACAAAGACCGATTTTTTCCACTCTTCGGGGTCATACCCTGATCTCCATATTTCGTTATAGCTTATGTATTCCTTTTGCAACTGGTTCTCCCCCATGTTTTAGCATCTCGCCTATTATGTTGTCATTTCCAGGACTCTTGTTGTTCTTGAGATGTTTCATATCCTTATTCACCTCCTCTTCCAAGATGTCATTTTCAAAGATCTCTGCTGATGGAGATATTGCTTTTAGTTCTTTGATTACGTCTGTTGCAGTATCATTCAGTTGATTTTTATATATAGTTCGCTGCAATATCTTGTCCATCTGTGTATGATTTCTGTCATGTCCATCAATACATTACCATTTTCATCTTTGACTGCTATTGATTTTGTTTTCCACTTTCTATTGACATTTCTTATAAGTTTGTAGACCTTTCTAGATTTGTGTTCTCCATAGTACTGTTCAATATCTTTGCACTGGTGCTTCAACCATTTGGCATTATCAGATCTTGTTGATTTACTTACTTCATTGCATTTTTGACGGTATAACTCCTCTGCTGCCTCTGAGTTATCTCTTTTAAGTTACAGTTCTCTTTTCTATTGTACCAATTTTAGAGTTTCCTGAGTTATCCATTTCTTGTTGATCTTTTCTCTTTCAGGAATTTCTTCCTCTACTGTTTTTAGCACTGTAGTCAGTCGTTCTACTCTTGTATTTATATTTTGTTTTTCAATTGGGGTCTTAAGCTTAGCTTCCAATATGTTCTGATATGCTGTTCTTAGCCTGTGTTCATTTAGTTTTGAGATATCTCTAGCTTTTTGGAACTTTCCTTTGTACTTCTGTTTAAGTTTTAATCTTATATTAGCAATCACTAAGCTGTGGTCCGAATCAATATCAGCTCCTTGGAATGATCTGCACTGTTGAACTGAGGTTCTCCATTTCTGGTCTATTAATATCAGGTTGATCATATTCCTGTGTTTGCCAACGAAGGAGCGCCATTTCCATTTTCGACAATCCTTTTGTTGGAAATTGGTATTGCAAATCATCAGGTTGTTATCCCTGGCAAATTCCAGAAGCATCTCTCCACGTTCATTTTTTTTCCATATCCAAATTTTCCCATACACTTTTCTCATCCTGTGTTATTTTTGCCAATCTTTGCATTCTAGTCTCCTCCAATGATAAGTGTATCCTGCTTCGGCACCTCATCAATTTCTAATTGTAGATCCTGTAAAAAATCTCAATGTTTTCATCTGCACTCTCTGCAGTGGGTGCATATATTTGATTGGTTGTGATATTAAATGGTTGGGCACTGACTCTTGCAACCGTTATTCTTTCACTAACTGGTTTGTATCCTATTATTGCCTGACAGGCCTTGTTACTTAGCCAGGCGTAGGAAACCTACGCCTGCTTCATGCTTACTTTCATTTCCTGACCAGAGAACTCTTCCACCATTTGATTCTCCTGAAAATTTCCATCTCATTTCTGAAATATCCAATATATCACATCTGTATTTCTTCATTTCTTCTTGAAGCAAATACTATTGTCCAGTTGCCCACAGTTTACGGACATTCCATGTGCCAATTGATATTCCATCCTTTACAGGCCTGAGTTTGATTTTTTTTTTTGTCTTTGTTTTCAGTAACTGATTTTTCGATCCAACCCTGATTACTCAATTGGGAACGCGGACCTTGTTTGACTGGGCGACGTCCGAGCCGGCATAAGTCTTTTTTCTTGTACTTTGGCAACGGATTTCAATCGTGTTTTCTTTTTACTGTCAGCACATCGACATTTATCTGACAAACCTTAAGTGTAAATAATTTATGATAAAACTATGGCACAAGTTTCCCTCAAAACTTCAATACCTTAACAGATAAGCACAATATAACCATAAAATGGCATGATTCGAGATGCAGTGTTATCCAAAAGTTGTAACTGAGTCAAAAAAACACGTCAAGTATTTGGGCCTCCACATCGATAGTTATCTGAAATGGAACTCCCACATCATATTTTTAACAAATAAGTTGAGGTTCTTAATTAACAGAATATATTATATTTAAAAATTTGTAAATGCAGCATTCTTAAGATGCTTATACTATTCTTGGGTACATTCCTCACTGCAAATATGGTATTATCACCTGTTGGGGTGAAGATTACTACAACAATCTGCTTTCATTGATACGAATACAAAACAGAATGGCTATAAGAGCTGTAGCCATTACTGACTTCGCACATTCACTAATGATCTGTTTGCTATTCATAATATTCTAACATTAGAGAAAATTTATCTCCATTATACTATATTATATGTAAAAAAGAACGTAAGTTATTTGGTATATAATGTAGACTATAGTTTACGCTGAGGCCGGAACTTGCTGGTAGAATCCAAGGCAAACAAAATACTTTTTTTCATAAATTCTTTGAATATCTAGCAATAAGCCGCTACAATAAACTTCAGAATGAAATTAAATCTATAACTTCAGAATATGCTTTCAGAAAAAGATTGAGAGACTACCTAACGGGACTAAATAATGTTGACTTTTATTTTAAACGTATATTATAAGAGATCACTAGAACTTACATGTCATGTCCAGTTATGATTGTAATATATTAACAAGTATATAGCATGTTCTATGAGCCCTCATTGATACAGTCACTGGTTTTTTAGTGACTGTATCGTGCTAATTTAATCTTATAGTAACCAGTATGGCTATGGCCCGTCCTTGGTTACATACATAAAAAAATTGTAAAAACTCACTAACGTATTTTAAACATTTTCATAAACTACGAAAACTATCTGATAACGTATTTTTCTCTATTTGTATATATATATATATATATATATATATATATATATATGGAAATATTTTTATTTGTCTATAACAAAATAATCATGCAAAACTAAATTTAAAACGAACAGAAAATATGATAGTAATATTTGAATTGTATATTTATAAATATTATGTATACGTGATGAGAATAATAAACTTCGTATTGTATTATATGGTATTGTAAAATTAACAACAGCTCAGAACGATAAAGGAAACCTGGCACCTGATCAATGAAGTGCTGAACACAAAACCACAGCCTCGGAAACAATAAAGCACAGGTTTGCCTGCCAGCCCAAATCCCTGAAACAGTTGGCAAACAAATTTAATCAGCACTTCGGGAGCTCTGTCAAAACACTGCAGGAAACATTCTCTCTTCGCACAATGAAATATTCTCCACTACAACAAAGGGAAATCCAGTCAATACTTCCCCACTGTAACAAAGAGCTATCACCTGCAATTCATCAAATTAATTAGACCAGGAATAGACAGAATTAGACAAAAGACATCAGAAAACGCAAACAGAACACCAAACATCTTTGGCTTGCTATGGCCAGAGAATATACAGCGCATTTTTCGCATGTTCGAATAGTGTAGTCAGAACAAATCCACAACTTTTATATGATTCAAATTCTTTGATTACAGCATCTTGAGAGAAAACAAGCTGTGAAGAAGGAGAAGATGACGTACACAATTTTCTAAGTACTAAGATTATCACGACTCCTACTGGAAACTTTCATGAAGATATCAATTATCATATTTCAATTGCATTCTCTTAACTCCACTTAAAATGCTCCGTTCAGCATAGAATAAACAGAATGTTAGTTCTTCTCTAAATGAACGATCAAAAATTTAAATTATGGTATTGATTCTTCAATTTTGTTTTGCTACCTCTCCCTTACATTGAGCGAAGGAATGAGAGCTAATTTTTAAACTCTATATTCCAGGTAAAGCACGTGATACATCCAGGGTAGGGAAAACTCTGAAAAGTCTGTTTTTTGAATTGAAATATTAACTCCTGCATGTTCTCCATTCCTAAACGTGTACCAAGTTCATTAGAAATATGTCAGATTCTGTTGTCTTCACCAAACATCTTGCCTCTCTCTCTCTCTCTCTCTCTCTCTCTCTCTCTCTCTCTCTCTCTTTCTCATATTAAATTAGACTGCAAACGAAACTAGATGAATTATTTTACTAAATAAAAAAATAGACGACCTGCTTATAGCTTATTTCGGTTTCAATCCTTATAATGACTGGCTTAAAGGGGCGAAGCAAGAATGCTCTTCATTTCCCCCGTTATCGGTAGAGGACAGTGTAAGGATAAGGTGTTATTGAGCTATATAAAGCTTTAATCATGGCAGGAGGGTAACAGCAATAGCCGAGCCTTAGAACTTCATTGGCTACAGCACTGCCATCAATTTCCCTCCCAGAGTACCCATTTTAGTCGCCTCATACGACATGCATGAGCTATATTGGGGCTATTCTTATCCCGGCCACCACACGGGTTACTTCTTCCACACCTCCATCCTCTATCAATCCGAATGAATTTGTAACCATAAACTTAATGATATAAAACTACACAAAAGGTGTTCAAGTCATACTTACATTTATTTTGAGAAAAAGAAGTGAAAAATATAAATCCGCACAATGCAGTTCCAGACAACACAAATACACTTATTATTCTGACTCTCATGTCTGCGCTGTCTGTAAAGTAAGTGATTTTTACCTCTGCGTTCAAAATATCTCACGTATATGTCGTGAAACATGTACGTGATAAATGTAAGTGCATATTATAATTTGGTTGGTCATTTCTCACGTGCTCGATTGCAACATCACTAACTTTCAAGTGTTATGCTAAATATTTTTTATCAATTATCTGTACAAATGATACTACGAAGAAATAATTGAACACTACATGATAGCAATTTATAGCATTCTTATGAATTTGTTTGTTAATTTTTAATTATTTTAAATCATTGTTTAAAACATGAGGATGAATAATTTGAAAATCAGATGACAAAGTTTTGAAAGAGTAAAGTCGTGATTTAACCACGAACAAACGCTGAATAATTTTTCTCCCTAAAAGCACATCACAAATTGAATGCATTTTTTTTTCAATTATTTTCCGTTAAGGTCTTACAGCCGCTTTTCCGCTGGGATAAGTCATTAGTTGATAAATTCCAAGACACTTTCGAAATCTCGATTACGTACCCACTCATTTAAATACACTTCCGTATTCTAATGAATATTCCGTTATCTTTAAACACTTCCTGAAAGGCGACTTTTCCATGTTCATGCATTCAAATATACGGCAGATTTACATACTTTCTCAGGAGTGAGGGATGTACATAAAACTAGATGGAGTTTAGGATGCAATTACTCATCTAAAACACACATATTATATATAAATTATATCTAAAACGCACATGATCGCTGCAGTCACACTATCTCCTCTGTAATTTCATCTTTTTTGCGTGTTTTCTTTAGTAGTTTTATGAGTTTTGCAGAAGTTAAAATGCGAGAGTAAAAAACCTCCATCTCCCTATGAAAGTGAATATTTATCTTCAGTTGAGAAACAGGCGTAAAGATTGTTTGCATCGCGGACGGAAATCGAACCCAGGCCATTTAATTTAGAGGGCATTATCTTTACCAATTAAACTTGGGGAGACTCTCCTAAAAAATATCCTAAGGAAATATCCCATATGTTAAAAATATCCAATTACAGAAAAAGTAAGAACCAGGAGTAAGCATGTGAACAAATAAAAATGTCTTACTAGGTTGACTTCTGTGCAAATCGTTAAATATTGTCTATTTTGCTTGATGTCATCCCTGTAGAAATATTATACTAGGACTGCAATTAATATTCTTGAAATATCGTATTCGGTTTCGACACTGGGAGAGAGAATACGGGCAACGGAAAATTCAGTTAATGTAATTGCAAATATTTACGGATCAAAACAAATACTTTATTGCAAGATTCACACATATTTAAAAATCGAATGTCACTTACAAAATAACTGTTATTTATTTATAAATTTCGTAAATCTCGAATCTTTGTCTCTGGAATTTATTCATTGAAGGTGACTTATATCCATGAAAATTTTAGTACCAGACCTAATATTCAGTTGAAATAATAATAATAATAATAATAATAATAAATAATTAATTTTTTTGTGTTGGAAAAAATACGTAACATAATAAGGATATAGAAAAGCATTCGAATACAGATGAAAAACAATACGAAATTTCAGAAATGACTAGCATTATGACTAAATTTAACACACGTGAACCACAGTAGCAGTTTTTTTTATAACGTAAATATTTCGTCCTAGGTATCTTAGGACATCATCAGTGCAGTAGAACAATACTGGGAATGACAAAAGAAAGGGCGCGTACGTATAAAGGAATCCAAATTGCGTGCAGTGGCGCGTTGCGGCCTGAACTTAAATTGAATTAAATTACTAAATTAAAATTAAAATTGAATTACAGTTAAGTTATTATTTTACACAATTTTGTATGACAATTTCCCTTACTTTAGGGATGGCAAGAACATCATTACGGTTTAGATTTGGTGTGTGGAGTAGGGCTTCAGCACTTTCTTGATATAAACGTTCATATTTATATGAAATCTGTGTAGAAGTTTTTTTTTTTCCCAATGGAACTTGTGATTTGATTTTTCAACTCCGTGTTGAGCGAGGCCTAATTTTTGTGCGGTTTGATGAGGCGGATATAGTCTTGATGTTCCGAAATGCGTTTAAAAACTGATCTGCCTGTCTGTCCATAATAAGAGAGTTTACAGGAGCATGGAACCTCGTATACACCAGGTAGTAGAGTTGGTGAAAGTTTGTCTTTAGGGGAGGGTAACAAGTTTTGGATCTGGTTGATGGGTTTGTATGTGGCAGCAAGATTGTATTTCTTCATAATTTTCGAGAGCCGTTCGGAGATGCCTTTGATATACGTTGACTACTCCGAGACCGAAATACTTATGGAAAACTGGACTATGATCCCACAAAAAGACAGCTGAAGAAACTTAACTAGCTATTCGATGAAACAACGTCGTTTGATGAAGAAACTTCAAAAAAACTCAAAACATACCATGCTAGACCTCCGAGAATATACGGTTTACGCAAACTTCAATAAAAAACAACGCCCATCTCAGACCTGTCGTTGATTCAATTAGCAGCCCAACTTAGAAGTTATCAAACTTTTTATCAAACCTTCTCCGTCCCCACATAGGCCATTCACCCTCTTCAATAAAAAAACTCCACAGATTTTCACACCAAAATAAAAGACATTCAACTGTGACAACAGACATGCTAATTAGCTTCGACATCGTCTTCCTCTTCACCAATATCCCCCATAAAGAAACTGTAGACCTATTAAATCAAAAATTTCCGTAGGATATTGTTGAACTGTTCAAATCTGTTATCACTTCTGGTTACTTCACATGGAAAGAAAAAATCTACAAGCAAGAGGAGGGAACAGCAATGGGGTCTCCCCTGTCACCCAACTTGGCAGATCTGTTCATAGAACATCTAGAAGAAAAAATCCTGGCATTCAAACCCAAAACAAAACTCTGGCTTCGATATGTCGATGACACCTTCGCAGTCTGCAGTCATTCCGAACAAGAGCTACTTCAGTTTTTAGAAAAAATCAACCTTCTTCATCCTCGCATCGGATTTACATTAGAAAGAGAATCCCCACAAGGCATCCCCTTTCTGGATTTACACCTCCAAAGAAAAGAAGACGGTTCCATTTCCACCTCTGTCTATCGCAAACCGACATTTTCAGACCGCTACATTCACAATACTTCAGCTCATCATCCCTCTCAAAAATTTGGCATCATTAAATCATCGGTAACCAGAGCACACAGATTATGCGCCTCCGGGGATTCTCTAAAACAAGAATTGGAAATAATCAAAAACACAGACACTCTAAATGGTTACAATATCAAAACAACTCAAAAAATCATCAGCAATTTCTCCGCACTTCAACTTGACAAGAACAACCCCATAGGATTCCCATACCTTATATGAAAGGCATCTTCGAACGGCTCTCGAAAATTATGAAGAAATACAATCTTGCTGCCACATACAAACCCATCAACCAGATCCAAAACTTGTTACCCTCGCCTAAAGAACTTTCACCAACTCTACTACCTGGTGTATACGAGGATCCATGCTCCTGTAAACTCTCTTATTTTGGATAGACAGGCAGATCAATTTTTAAACGCATTTCGGAACATCAAGACTATATCCGCCTCATCAAACCGCACAAATCAGGCCTCGCTCAACACGGAGTTGAAAAATCAAATCACAAGTTCCATTGGAAAAAGGCGAAACTTCTACACAGATCTTCATATAAATATGAACGTTTATATAAAGAAAGTGCTGAAGCCCTACTCCACAGACCAAATCTAAACCGCAATGATGTTCTTTCCATCCCTAAAGTAAGGGAAATTGTCATACAAAATTGTGTAAAATAATAACTTAACTGTAATTAATTTTAATTTAATTTTAGTAATTTAATTCAATTTAAGTTTCGACCCCAACGCGTCACTGCACGCAATTTGGATTCCTTTATACGTACGCGCCCTTTCTTTTGTCATTCTTAGTATTGTCATACTGTACTGATGATGTCCTAAGATACCTAGGACGAAATATTTACTTATAAAAAATCTACTACTGTGGTTCACATGTGTTAAATTTAGTCATGAATTCTCCACAGGTTTCTCTATATAATCAAGACTAGTATTATATATGAACAATTACTTTATGGTGAAGACTTAACTTTATTTCCTAAAGTATTTCATATGAAATTATTGTAAGATTTACCATGACGAAACCACCATGTAGTTGGAAAGAATTACCTAAAAGAGTTAAAAAGCAGAATTCTTGGTTAATTTAATTGAATACAGCCACCAACAAGAATGTATGCATTGATATTAATTGGAACATTGGTTCTCTTTCTTTGGACATAGTAAGAGATTGGATAATACAATCAGCATGAAAATATCAACTGTTGCTCGGCAAAGGCAGAGAAAAATCGGCAGTGTCATCGAAATTATTAAGTAGACCTTTATTTAAACGATATTAGTTCTCCAAAACATGAAAATATAGATTTGTGTAATTACACATTTTACTGGAAACATAACCAAAGATTTTGTGATTATATCCATTCTCAAAAATATTTGTATTGCTTTAAAAAAATAAAAATGCATGCATTGATATTACTGCAGTACAAATTTCCCAGACGGGCACAGACATGAATAGGATTTGTCCTATGACGTCACAATGTAGGATAACATTGCAGCAAGGAGACATCGAGAAGCATGACAAACATGCGCACAACGTCATCCGCATGAATGTTTATATTTTGAAGGAAACGGGCAGGCTAAACTAACCTATAAGAGACAAGACCGGAGTGCATTTTCAGTTTAGCTTTGTTCATTTCCTTTCATTCCAACATCTTGTGTTGTGCGTCTCTTAAACTGAAACCGATTGTTATCGGTCTTTCTTCTGATAATCTAGAATTATGGAAGAATACAAAACGTTGAAACAAAGCTAACTGGCGACAATCAAACGTATCAATTTTAAGCATCTGTTGTTTCAGACAGTCAGTAGCCTTTGATGATATCGGAGGGGCCAGTCAGAGAAGCCATTTTTCCAAACTAAATCACTTTAATTATAAGAGATATTTGAAATTGTCGTTAATCACCATTAACTGCGTCAAGCCATGTTCTTACTACATTGAGGATTATTTTGCTTCTTATGATTCTCTACTGATGTTTCTATTGCAAGGAAATACTTGTTTGAAGATAATAATGTGGAACATTCTTCTAAAGTCAACCCATCGCCATTAAATTATCGCAGTTGATAATTCGTGCGACAGGATGACTGGTCCATCTTCAGGATTAGGTGTTTAAAGTTGAAAAAACATCTCAGCATCGTCCCTAATCCTGTGTACTTCTCTCTTTTAGAGAGTTGCAACTAATTACTAGGGAGATATGACACGAGGTGGTTTCCCGTTGCCTTCCTTGCCATAGGTATTTATGACTGTAGCCGTGAGTTGGTTCAGGGGGCCGGTTTGCCTGTTCTGAGAGACGAAAAATTAGACTTGTCGCGTGAAAAAAAAACAAACATAAACGCCGTTTGTTTTTTTTTTTTCACCCGAAGCCAGATAAAGGTTCCTCACGTCAAGGACGTGAATTGAACTCGCTTCTTTCCGAATAAACTGCTTCGTCTATACCAATCGAGCTACGAAGGCCCTGAGCGTCATTATAAGAAGAACATGGGAGTGTAGGATTAGAAATGGAATGAAGAGGATTTGCCACGTACATTTCGAACAATAAATTCCATCTACACACACACACACACACACACACACACATACAAACGATAAAATGCACCCCGAGATCTGCACAAATAATGGTGAAACTACCTTAATTTAATTAATTTAAAAGATCGCAGGATCTGGTGGAATGTAAACAAGATATTTTTGAACCATTTGTATAGTGAATACTACTTACGAAATTTCTAGCTTTTCAAAAAACAGAATTCAAATGTGAGAAATTTGAAACACTTAGCTGTCGGACTGCTACCAGAATGAGTTAAAAACATGGCCTTCAAACAGAAATATTTTTAAGTGGAGTATTAAGATACCCACATATTTCTGATTCACATTATAGAAGTTTAAAAAGGGAGATTGAAAATGTATTTTTTCTTAATATTAATATGCTCTTTAAGCACAATAAACTCAATACCATTTCAAAATCTTCATTGCTTCAATAGTATGAATTTTAAATGAATTTAAAATTTAAATTGGATGAAATTTAAAATATTACACACAGGACAATGGCGTTTTTATAATACATTGTAGTTGGTCTCCATGTAGACTATGTATGAATACAATTTTAGAGCGGGAAAACCCTTTAATGAGACTTATCAGCTGTAGGTGAGTCACTTGATCTCATAAGGAGGTGAAAGGGATTTTCTTACACCGGATACACGGATTTGTTTTCTGCAAAACTGGCAAAAAAGACGGAAGAACACACGTAATTGACAGACATACATTCTTCTCCAATAGGATTAACAACTCTATCAGTTCATTAATCAGGTTGCAAACAAGCCATGTTGCTTGCCCGTGACAAACCACTGAGCTTAACACGAAAGAGAAATTGGGAATCGAATATATAATTAAAAACAAATGAAAATAAATAAAAATAAATAGTTCCCAGGGTACTAATGTACTAGAGTTTTACTCTTTCTTGCATGGAAATGACACAAAAGAATTTGAACCAATCATACGAAAGGAAGATGATGGTTAAATTATATTTAACCAATATTCTCTTCTCATATCGGCTGGATGTAGGATCTAACAATATCCTCTGCTACCCAACTCTAGATCTGAGGATTCCAAAGATCATTCTCTGTACCATGCCGCCAGTTTGTCCTTCAACGTTCGCAAAGAGAGAGTACCTTGAAATCAGCTCGAGAACGTCCAAAGTTTAGTAAGTCCACATAACTCTGTTGACACCGTAGACCAATAAAAGATACACTTGCAGATGTAAAGTTTGGAACGGTGTGTTGTTCGTCCTGAAGAACAACACATCGTTTTTCCAATTTTCTAACAACCAATTCTTCGTTTTTCAGCATAGTAGGCCGCTTCCTAGCGAGGGTAATGAGTAGTAGCCTCGCCAAGCACCCACAACTTTTTGCATCAATCCAACCATCTCGTCCTCTTTTTACTGCAGAGTTATGTTTCCTTAATCCAATGTTAGTACTCTAGTGAGGTTCTACTGATGTTATCCAACCTTTGTTCTTCACCATATTCGCTATAACCCTCACTATTACATTGTTGTGTCTTCCATATTCTATGTGTGCGATAACAATACTGAGAAACATTAGCCAAAGAGCTTGCTCTAAATTCTTGTCATAACGTCTTCCAAACGTTGTACCAGCTCGAGTCGGCAGAGCATTGATTCTTGTCCTAATTAAATCTGTATATATGGTAAACAGAAGTATATTCAATGCATTACAAAGTCCTCGTATGTTAATAAAACAGAGCGCATTAGCAAACTCTTGTGATTGTTTATTTCTGCATATTTCATAAAACGATCAAGATCCTGTGACTTGTAGCAATAAAATTACTGATTTTAATGCTACAATGTTAAAAGTGTGCACGAAGGCCGGTGCACAAACTTAATTTTCAGACTTCTAATTTCTTTTACCTAATTTTGTCAATTTAAATGGTAGATTTAAACCAAAATTGAAAATACTACACAATTAATCTACATCTTTTTTTCTGTGGTGCAGATATGTATGGTGATCTGTTCGGGTCTCGTTTAAATCTGTTTGTTGTTCCAATTCAGATTCTAGAATTTTTTCCCTCCACATCGATTGTTTTTCATTTATTTTATATATAAACACCAATTTTCCCTAAACAGTTAAAATATTAAATTTTCTGAGTCCTATTTGAAGGTCCCTTTTCGGTTTTCACCCTGAACAATATTGATCGAACTAAAACTATGCACCGCCCTTCGTGCACACTTTTAACATGAACAAGATTTACTGAAATTCGTATCCACACTAAATGCAGGGATGTCAACACTATTAAAAATTCGCGTGGCACGGATGTGGGTTCTTCAGAGATGTTAACTGATTGGGCAACACATTTGATTAGACAGATGATGTTGTACATGTTTTTTTTTTCTTCTGCTGCTCTCACACACGAACAGTTTCTCAAAACAACTACAGTACATGAATACCACGAATGTGCCGGGGGGGGTAAGAGACACCAAATATAAACCTAATTTGAAACTACTTCACCCCTACAATCGGTGGGTTGTGATTTCATAGCAGACATTTAAATTATCTCCTACCTAAAGACGTTCCCAAACAAACATTCATACTGATGGCGAACTTCGAACCCTCCCCCCTCCCATCTCCTATCTGTTGGCTGGAGAACGAATATACTAACCACTTTGCCAACCAAACATGCTACTGTGACCGGCTGCTTAGTTAGTTCGGACAAAATTGTCGTTGTAGTAAAATAATACTGCCCTGTTTACTGGAGGCGTGAAATGTATATTTCTATAATTCATCTAAGTGAGTTCTCTAGTTGTGTTGCTCCGTTTACGTAGGTCCTATATGCAGTAGTGAGATTGTTGCACATGCTCTTCAAGTCCATATTTATTGAACTAGGGAATTACTACTTCCTTCATTTTTTAGTAAAGCAGTAAAGCTGTTTTCGAAGGACTGCTTCCAGATAGTACACAGAAAGGAATTGCACATACTGGCATTCCTATCTTTAAGTTTCTTATTCGGCTCTGAAATAATGTGGGATTTAATATCCCCTTAATTTAAATAATGTTATATTGCCGAAGTGAAGCCTATTGGCTATTTATTTTAAATAATTTATGGGTGCACCTTTTTGACAATTTGTATAGCAAAGTATATAAAAAGTTCTCTTCGCGATAACTTCAGTATTACCTTGGTCTACTTACTCACTGATGAGGGGTGGAAGCTGGATATGTAAGAGGCTCTGCTTGGGATAGTTTTTTGCCTGTCTCTGAGTAGGACCACCGCTGAGATTATGACTCTGTCTGGTGACGGTGGAGTGAGCCTGCCACTGGGTAGGGCCAACGCTGAGAAGTTCTTCTCGGTGACAGGGTGAGCCTGTCATTGAGTGAAACAACGCTGAGTTGGGCGATCTATCTGGATCGTCTAATTTTTAGAGTCCGCTTTACTTATATAGTAGATATATGAGAGGCTCTGCTCAGGGTAGGTTTTTATCTGTGTCTGAGTAGGGCCACCGATGAGATTATGACTCTGTCTGGTGACAGTGGAGTGAGCCTACCACTGGGTAGGGCCAACGATGAGAAGTTCTTCTCGGTGACAGGGTGAGCCTGTCATTGAGTGAAACAACGCTGAGTTGGGCGATCGTTCGGGATCGTCTAATTTTTAGAGCGATCTTTGCTTAAATACACCTCAATAAAGGGCGAAACCGGTCTGGGTAGTGACCTTACACCATAATGTATAACATCATACATCTCCTAGGAGATGGGTTTTATATTATGGGAAATACTAAGAATAGTGATCAGAACTTTCCCCACCTTTGCAACGAGTTGGACTATGTGCTTTAGCGTAAAATACAATTCGCCAAAAATTTTATAGTTTGCTATATTGCATGAAACTCTTTGATTCCTATCTTTGCGTTTCTTATTCGACTCTCTCTCTCTCTCTCTCTCTCTCTCTCTCTCTCTCTCTTTCTCTCTCTCTCTCTCTCTCTCTCTCTTTCTCTCGTAGGGGAAGAGATTCTGAGAATCACTCCACACTACAAAACTTTACTGTCCACATACAACCCGCATTCTATTTCTTCAGAAAGGACATCAGAAAATGCTCAATAGCAGTGATACTAATAAGTCCAGACGACTTATTTTCTTTTATACTGAGAGTGCGTGTTCTTAAATAACATCAATTTTGTATTGCATTTAGAACAGGTTCAAGTAATGTGAAATCTATCCAACTATCATTCCATTTATTACATTGCCCTTTGGATTAAACTTATTTAATTGGTTGCTTTATAATAGGTATCGTGGGTATTAATCACTTCACAGTTAGTTATTGATCTGCTAAATGTTTTGTAGGTTTTGTTGAAAATATTTAACGTTTCCTAATATACAATTTATATGAAGAGCTGCTTGATCAGAAACATTAATGTTAAAAGCACATATTTTGCAAAATCCGAATACATAACCAGGAATTTAGAAGGAATGAATTCCTAACAGAAATCAATTACGAAATGACAAAACATTATGTTTGTAAATGGTTGCATTTATTGTAAATTAGATTAAGATTGATGAAAGCAACTTCAAAGTCTTTGAAATGAAACTTCAGAATGTAAGATCAGGTAACAACATGGAGCATCCAATATATGGATTTCAAGTCTTCCTTTCTTATGTCCGTGCATGGGACGTTTATTTGAATTGAAAAGAAAATTGAAAATTAAAAGGAAAAATTGTTCGCTTTCTTATAACACATAACCCTTCATTCACAGCTCTAAAATTTAAAACATTCTCTTTAATGTCTCTATAAATAGAGACATAAAAATTCTGGTTTTCTGGAAAATTTCTCACTTGAGAAAAGTTTTCAGTTTCAAAGTTTGTGTTCTTCGAAAATTTGTGTTCGAAGATTGGGTTCTTCCAGACATATGGAATTCGACGAACATAATCGAAGAAAAAAAATATATTTTTAAAGGCACATTTGAAGTTTTGAGTATCAGAGAGAAGCTTGCTATAAAATTATGTATTAATAATTAGTCCAAGCGTTTTCATTTATAAAAGAGTTACAACATTATGAAGGTTTGGAGTTATTTCTCCAAAATTAAAACATGGCGGACATTCGAAGAAGACAAATTAATGTTACATTTACTATAAAAATAAACATAAGCAGTCAACTAAAAGATTGCACATCTAACTAACAATATATAATTAAAGTATATTCCGCTAAACCAAATAAATAGAATTCTAATAAATATTTGTAAAGTACTTTCTGATAAATATTTTTATTATGACTGGTCTTTGAATTAATAAATACAGTGTGTCCATTTATTTTCCATTAAAATAACCCAGTCCTGCTAGAATACTCCTGTACTTTTCGCATACTTGTATGTAATCGGACAGTTTTGCCTCGATGCAATTTCATACGCACAATTTTCCCCTATTCGTACAATCCTATCGCGGCTCAGTTTATTGTTAATATGAATTGCGTAACTATCATTGAATTTGGCAATAATTTTGTCACCCAATGAAGGAGTAAAGTAACTTGTCCAATTCTCGAAATGTACAGGAAGAGCAACATGAGGATTGAAAATTTTAATACCACAGTTGTTACTTGCACTCTGATCAATGGTGCTGATTCCACAAAGGGATTGCAATACCCTTTTTATAAGAAAAGGACCATTGTGGGACCATACATCACCTCGGTAAGTTGTGGCAAATTCATGTAGACATTCTTTCAGGAAAGGATGAGATCTGTCAAAGACCAGAATCCCATTTGCTATGTTGTCGTGGCTTTCTTTGAATAACGCATTTTTAAATTCGTGTAAAGGCTTCAATATTACGAAATCTAAATCAAGATAAATTCCACCGTACTTCCAAACTGTAACAAGTCTCAATGCATCGCTGAGATGAGCAACTTTATAAGCACTCTTTTTCCAATTCGATTCGTAAAACTAGTCTCTTAGTGGGCTGTCTTTCAAAAACATCTTCAGGTCCAGGGTTTGATACTTCACATTAAAATAAACTCTGTTTATATCCATCATTAAATAAGTCATATGTATGTCACTAGTTACCATGAAAACAATCACTTCCATATCGGGATTGTGTTTAGCTGCTGACTCAACTGCGCATGCTTGACGTCCATTCAACAATGATCGACCGGAAGTCTAGAAGAAAAATATTTTTCTAACGGAATAGTCTTCGAGCACACTTGACCAGTTATCTGAAAAATATTGAACAATATCTGTTAATAGAGAAGAAGAGGGTTTCTTTAAAATTTCAAAGTTAATATATAATGTACTGTGCAATTAAGGTGATATTATTATTATTAGTAGTAGTAGTAGTAGTAGTACTACTACTACTACTACTACTACCACTACTACTAAAAGAAGAAGGAGAAGATGATGATGAAAACTTTCACATCATCTCGAAAGCTACATTCTCCTCCAGGAAAAATATTGAAACTGATCAACGTTCCTTTCCACAAACCAGATTAGTAGTTTTTGTTGTCGTAATTAACTTAACAAAACCAATTTACATGCCCACCATACACCAAACATTATGGATAAGCCAAGACGTGTTGGAACAGATTGACTTCTATTCGTATGGGTCAAAAAGTGCAGGGAAAACAGGAGTACATTACACCTATCGGATCATCTCAACGTAAAACGTTAACCGTAATCTATGTGGACTGTTTTCTCTCACCTGTTTTCCATATTTAAAATATGCATGCAGGACATTAATCTACGCCTTATTAGAAGGCAAGGTATTGTAATATGAAGACTATTCGGACACGGTGACCATTCGTGAGGATAGAACTGCAAATCCGCTTATAATAGCATTCAAAGTATTAATCTAATCGCCATATGGCTAATCGAAACTAAAATGGAATTTCTAATTTATAAATGGTCATCTTTGAATTATAAATATCATAGACTGATTTAAAAGGTGAGGAAAAAGATAAAATTAATTCATTGACTATTAAGTGCACAACGTAATTCCACAGCCATTTTGCCTCCATGTGTGAATTAATTTTTACACTAAATTAGTTTAGTTTAGCATTTTGTGTGCATTTGTGCAGTTTTCTTATCCCACATATGATATCAACATTGAATATCTTACTTATATTAGTTTCACTGGTTTAAGAAGAAGGGATATACCCAGGTTTGATATACAAAATTTCTGGAAATGTTTATATGTAAAAAAACACTTTTTTCCAAAGAATAATTCTTTCTATCATTCAGCTATATCCACTATAGATTACCTTGAGGATAACAACCTTCTCCTAGGGAACTAATTCCTGAAATAAACGAGAATGATGTGTGAACCCTGTGGCATACGTATATTTAAAATATGTTGGATATTGATTTTCCTAATGTAATGCCAATTTGAAGATTGTTGGTTCTTTTCTGCAATGTATCGCATCATGTTTTTCATGTTGATTTCGTGTGTTCTTCTTATTCTCTGGTTTCGTTAGGATTTTGATGATATTCTAAATAAAGGAAATAAATTTCTCAAAGGCCGCCTTTTTGGAGTTATTTTCGATAAATAGCCGGTCAGCATTATTAGCTCTTACCGATTGAATATGATTACCGATAACTACTGATGATTTTGAACTACTCGAACGAAAGCATAACAGTCAAAGGCTTCCATCGCATTACCGTAAAGTGGAACGAGTAATAGCACCTGTAATATGTTGTGTTTTATTGTCGATTGTTCTGAGTACCAAGGTAAAAACCCATGTTAAAGAATGGCTTAGGAAAGAATCAATTCAAATCGCAGTCTTCAGAAACGAAACCGTTTCTGAAGAATGCGATTGAAATAAACTTAGAAAACGCTTTCTTCTGATAAATGGAAGAATATAAAACACTGAATCAAAGTTGCACTAGCGGCAATCAAACCTCTAAGTTTCAAACATCTATTAAATCTCCCACACAAATTATCGTAAACAGTCAGTAGTCTCTGCTGATATCGAAGCACCAGTCAGAAAAGCCATTTTTACAAACTTGTTAATTACCGTTAAGTGTGTCATGCCATGTTCCTAATATATTGTAGAAATCTTATTATTCTGTACTGATGTTTGTATTACAAAGAAATACTTGTTTAAAGATCTTAATATGGAACATTCTTCTAAAGTCAAACCATTGCCATTAAATGCATTTTAAAATATTCATTGTTTTCATTAATTAATTTTAAAGGAATTTGTAATTTAAATTAAGTGTAATTTAAATGATTACACACTACAAAATTGAGTCTTTTTATTACATTGTAGTTGGTGTCTAATGGGCATTTTCTTTACTAAGTGAAAATATTTTTTTTTTTTAAGGCGAAGAACCTTGAATGAGTCTTTTCAACTATGGACTAGTTATTCGATCTCATAAGAAGGTGGAAGCGTTTTTCTCCCTGAAACCCGCGGTATTAACCCCACAAAACAGGCAAATAGGCCAGAAGAAGACACGCTGACAAACATGCATTTTTACGCCGATAGGATTAACAACTCCATCAGTGCATTAATCAGATTGCAACCAAGCCCTGACAGGTCGTTGAGCTTAACAAGATAAACACAATGGGAATGAAATATATAATTAAGAAAAATTAAGAAAAACATTTTATTTGTTTTGGTCAACCATGGTATATTGTACTAGAGTTTTACAGTCTTTCATGCGTGGGAGTGACACAAAAGTATTTTATCCAATCGTACGAAAGGAAAACGACGGAAATATTATACCTACCAATATTCCCATTTAATATCGGCGGAAATAGATCAAAACAACATCTAGTGTTATCCAACTCTCGACTTGGACATTCGTAAAGTCATTCTCTGATACGTTCTCATGCAGCCAATGTAACCTGAAAGGCACACATATTGAGTGCCTTGAAATTGCCTTGAGAGTGTCCAAAGCTTAGTATGCCCATATAATTCTGCTGACACACATACCTCTTTAAAAGATATAATAGCAAAGGTACATTTTGAAAGGATGAGTTGTTTTTCCTGAACTATGTTTTCCTGTCTTGATTACCAGCCTAGTAGGCAGCTTTCTCACGATAAAGGGTTGTGAATAGTCTCCCATAATGCACAACTAGTACATCAGTAACAATTAACCCATATCACATCTTTATTACAGGGTTAGTATTCCTTAATCCAATGTTAATTCTGTAGTGGAGTTCTACTACTATTATCCGACCATTCTTCTTCAACTGATTCTCCGTAACGTTCACCATTGCACTGTGCATTCCGACACGTACTCCATGTGCGTGATAACAAAATTGACCAAACATAAACCAAAGTTTATATATTCTGCCAGCCTGCACTACAGTTCTTGCCATCACTTTTGCCTCGAGTTGTGCGAGCTCGAGTCGTCAGTGAGCTCATTCTAATTAAATTTCTAATTATATCTATATATTCAAATCCGTGCAGGATCGAGTTCCGTCTTCAATCCATTGATGCTGAGAGGGAACGTGCTTAGATTTTTGTAATGCCCCTCCATCGACTGAATGGTGCAACATTAAAGTCCTTATGCTTTGATTAGATCAGGCATTCTAATCAGTGATCAAGCACCCTTCCAGAACTACCTCGAGAATCATCCTTAATACATGAAACTCATAGAGGTAGCAAGTCTGAAGTGGAGAGATAATATTTCTGTAATCTTGACAGATGTAATTTAGTCATTAACTATCGCAACGAAATAATCCCAAGATCTCCTGGTCTACAGTATCATGGAAAAATGTGAGTTTCGCATCGTGATGAAGACATAACCAAAGGTCTGCTTAGCGAACTGCTACGTCCATTTAGTACAGTACTGAATGAGAGACTTTACCTATAAGAGTGGTTGTGTGAAGTCAGCAGGTAATATGACTTGGAATAGAGCTAATAAACTTATCAAGGACAAAATTGAAGAAAAGAGGAGAGAGAGAGAGAGAGAGAGAGAGAGAGTCAGAGAGAGTTGGGGAGATCTCCTTAGTGTGCACCTCTAAGTTCTGGGATGGATGAGGATTTTGGAAACCAGGGTGATAGCAACGGAATTTGCAGAGTAAATCTCTGATACGTTGGTGTAGAAACCTTCCGGACATCTTGTAATTGATCGCTGAAAGCAGACACCGATAAAGGCCATTTTGTGATTCGAGGACGCTATAAAGAGAGGTCGAAGTTTTCTTTGAGATTCATGAAGAAGAGAGGAAAGAATGAAAATGTTCTCAGCACAGCCATCCACAGGTATGGCTGTGCTGAGAACATCAACATCTCTTTGTTGTTTTGATTATAATCCAATACTCCATTCATCTCGCCATTCTTCCTGCATCATTCACATTTGACTAAGAAATGGGTCAAGTCCGTTTTTAATTATACATTTGGTGGACCGTCTATACCAACATTTTTTTTCTTTCTAGTATTTGAATGTCTTTTCAGGTTTTCCATGTTCATTATCTCTTTGAAGTATTTTATCCACCTTTCTATTTTGTATTTATTATCATTTATTATATTTCCTTGTTTATCTTTAGTAATAAACCCTGTCTTATTTTTCTTACATGTTCGTAATTCCCTTTATGTATTTCTTTATATTTAACATTAAATCCTATGTCATTCATCTCTGCACTCTTTCTTCATTTCTTTTCTTTCTTTCTTTCTTTCTTCAGTTCTGAATTTTGTGTGAGAAGATATACATTCTTCCTTTTTTTTTCTTTTATTCACTTCTCGAATTTTTTTCTGCCACCTCATGGCGTATGTTTTTAATATTTGTCCACATTTCTTCAATGCTTTTAGGTTCTTTATTTCTTTCTGTCTGGCCTGAGTAAGAAATTCATATCTATTTTTAATCTCTGATGCATGTTTTTTTAGTTTCTGTATTTCTAAGTTCATTCGATTATGCGTTCAATTTTTACCCTTTACTTTTTTTGTGATCATTAATCTTATTTTAATTTCTCCTATTACTACAATGGTCTCCATAAGCATCTGCTCCTCATATCGATCTTACGTTCTAAAGAGATCCTTCCTATTTTATTTATATCATTATATGATCAATTTGATTCACTATGCAAAGTCCAGTAACATCTTTCCATTGGCATTTTTATTTCCTACACCTTCTCTACCCATTGTCATTTCTCGAAAATACCATCGTTTTATATTTTAGCGTTTCCCATTACTACATCTCTAAGATTTGTGTCGTCTAGGATATTTCTAGGATTTCTGGTTTTTGTAATATATCATAAAATTCATTTTTTTCTTTTTCATCGTCATCGTTAGTTGGTGCACATACATTTATTGTGTCACTTTATGGAATCTTGAGTTAAATCTCGTTCTTATGCGTCGTTCTGTAATTGGTTCCCATTCTATCAGTGCAGCTCTGTCTTTACTGGACATTTACTGTCACTCCTTTGATGTATTCACTCTCTTCGTCCTTGTTTCCAGATTATATTATTGTTTCTTCCATTATTTAATAAATTAGGAAATGCTCCGATTTACTAAATTGGATCATTCTCTGTCTATTTAATTTCGTCTCGCTTATTCCCAATACTTCAGTTTTGCATTTTTTTGTTTTCATTTTTTGGTTGTATTGCAACTTTTTGGGGTTACTCAGATTATCTTCATATTCCAGCCATCGTTTCTTATCGATTTTTTTTTACTTCAAAATAATTTCTATGGCTCTTTTGGTTTATGAGTTCTTGTCCGAATTTTCCGTTGTATTCCTGAATTCCTAGTTTCTTCTTAGGGGTTTTTATTATAGTATGTCACTATTGAACAGTTTGTTTATATTTTGGGTTATTTTCGGTCAGATATGTTGGTGGTCCTTGTTTTCATAGCAAGAGCACTTTTCTATGAGGATGGGTTGCAATCCCTTCGCTCATTCCTCAACTGTTTATTCGGGTTTGGGACCGGTACAGCGAGATCATGGCTAGTTTTTCTCAAAGATTTAACATATTTTTATCACTCATGCTTTTCTTCCATTCTAGAGTGCTTTCATGGCTACAGACATAACAGCTTCTTTTATAATTTCATTAATGTTTTCTATTCTGTTTCTGTTTTGTTTTCAACTTATTAGTTTACATATCATGCTATAAATAAGGAGTTCCTGAGGTGCTAGAAACCACTTTTAATTTTTGTTGTATACTTATAAATGTATATATGACATTGAATAAAACTTATATTATATTACTCAATTGTGACACCATATTATACAGGGAGGGGTGCAAATGTATGTGTACAGTTGTGAATCTTTTATTATTTTGCTGATATACCACAATTACGAGTACAGCAAGATAATGAGGACTACTTGTTTTCAGAAAGATGGAGCTCATTCCCAACATGCTGTACCCGTGTGTAATATTCTTGACCAAGAATTACCCCATAGATGGATAGGTCGACGAGAGCCTATTGAATGGCCACCACGATCCCCAGACCTCACCCCAATGGACGTCCTCCTATTCATTTTTCATCTTTCCTAGTTTGGAAGACTAAACATCTCTATCTAAATGCAATACTGCAGGTTTCTAAGCATTTATAATATTAAATTTAAATAAAAATACAGTGGTAAGAAACCACACTTTATTACGCTATATTTCAGTGTATTCTAAGGAAATACTAAAATCTCGTTTCCACGCTATCCGGAAACATAAAAGTGCATACATATGAATGAAAACGATCACTGACAAATATTTAATGTTTTTTTTTTTAAAATCTTACTGACCTTGTGTATGAAACCAGTAGACGATCAACGAAAGAAGTAAAGCTAATCCAAATAACGGCACTAGTGTGGTTTTAACTTGCATTACTGAATGACAGCACGAAAATCGAATTGAGCTTTATGTTACTATACCACCAATTACTGTTCTCCTGATGCGTTTCGTAAAGTTTGTCATTGCCAACGACAGATTGGGTTTTCAAGGACAATTTCTGATAAGATAAACACTTCGAACAATAAGCTGTTATGACTGTTTCATATGCTATCACCCTAACAAAGATGGTAACAGAAAATTCTAATCACACCTTTATCTAATAATAATCATATCTAATCCACATTTTATCAATTTATTCAAGACGAAATACAACTTACATTCACATGCTCAATTGCGAACTGTTTTGCCACAAACTCATAGTGGCGAATGAGAAATTTTAAACTTGTGACAAATTATAAATGAACTGATAGTGATGGCGTAAGATTCGTGATCTGTTTTGGGCTCTTATGGATGATGATTATGTCATTGAACCGTAAAAGGTGTTTTGAACCTGAAAAAAATAAGATGCTACTTAGGAAAGCCAAGTAGGTGTTAACCTAAAGACCCAGGCTGTAAATTCGTTTAGTAAGACTAAACAAGTCCAAATAAAAAAAAAGATGTCGTTAGTTTTTTTCCCTCCAGTAAACATCGTAGGTTGTATAATTTCGAGACAGCATTAATCGTGATCTCTTGATTATCTCCAGAAAACAGGTCTAAGGAATTTTCATGTATTGAATTGTTAAGAACTATTAACATATTAAATATATTCGGCTGTACGAGACATTTGTGAAAGTTCACCATAAGCACTTGACTGTCTGATAACGATGGTACATTGGCGGTTTCCTATCACTTGATGGAAATATATCAATGAGAAAATGATAGATAATATGATACTTATATTGGTACACAATAAATAACGGAAAAACTCACGTAGAAAGATTATTTATTAGTATAATTTTCGCCTGTGTGTCACAGGCATCCTCAGTACATTAAGCTCAAAATTAAACACTAACTGACAATTCCAAAAAGCGCCACCTAAGTAGCTGGTGTAAGATAACTAAAAAGGTCAATAACTTTCCTAAAAAAAAAAAGGAGTGGGCCCGATGAACCAGTGTTTTAATACAGGCCATTATATCCATGCGGAATCTCATCACCATCCCAGTCAAAAGGCAGGAACTATTAAAACACTGGTTCATCGGGCTCACTCCTTTTGTTCTACAGACGATCTTTTACAGAAAGAACTATAATACATAACTTCTTCCTTTCTATCTAATGGTTATAAGAATTGCTTCATTGAAAGAACTTTGAGTAGTTTTAATATGTCTTCCTTTTCAAACACAGAGGAAATAACGCGCATTACTATCCCTTATGTACAAGGCATCAGTGAACGTATAGCAAAAGTTTTAAAACCACTGAATATTTTTGTTGCCTTTCGACCGTTTAGAAAAATCTCCACCTTTCTCACTTCTCCTAAGGACAAGCTTCCACATCTTAATCATCCAGGTGTCTACCAGATTCCGTGCTCTTGTGGATTATCTTATTTCGGACAAACGGGAAGATCTGCCTCTATTCGGCTAGAAGAACACCAATCTTATATTGAATACTTTAAACCTGAAAAGTCTGGACTTTCTGAACATGCCATCTTCACTAGACACAGAGTTCATTGGAGAAAGACAAGAGTTCTTCACAAAAGTCAGTTTCTCATGGAACGCCTTTATAAAGAAACATGTGAAACTCTACTTCATTCTACTAACTTAAACAGATCCGACGGCTTACGACTGTCCCCTTTATGGGAGATAGTACTTTACAAATCAGCTAATCTTTCCTAACTTTTTATTGTATTAATTTTTTTTTTAGGAAAGTTATTGACCTTTTTAGTTATCTTACACCAGCTACTTAGGTGGCGCTTTTTGGAATTGTCAGTTAGTGTTTAATTTTGAGCTTAATGTACTGAGGATGCCTGTGACACACAGGCGAAAATTATACTAATAAATAATCTTTCTACGTGAGTTTTTTCCGTTATTTATTGTGTACCGATATGTCTACTCACGATTTACCTCTTTTAAAACTTAACAAAAATACTATTATTGGTTAGTAGACGCCATAGTATATACATGGTGGATTATATAGTGTATTATATATGATACTTATATGTTGTATGAAATGTAACCCTGGGAGAATAAATAAATTTCCACATGCTCTACGGATATCTCGTAGTGTCAAATTGGTTTTACAGTTTTTGATAGAATTGGCTTTGCCTTTTAATTTTAATGGCATCTTTACTTTCTCGCTAAACTATATTAATTTGTGTAATAAACTTTGCTTACATTGTAAGAGAGCCTATGTAACTCCGTCGGAATTGTGAATACCTATTGTTACAAAGAGTTGGGTTCGAGTCCTTTCTTAGGATTGAAAGAACCTGCATTAAGAATTTTTTATCCTAAGGCAGCTATCTTATTCAGAGGAGGAAGGATTTTTGATCTTGCTAAACAAGCAAACTGAAGGAAGAAACAGGTCCAATACACTCGCCTCAGAGTCTGAGTTACTTCGGTATTCATTTGAAACAACAACAGCCTCTATAACTGTAATTGGACTTATGTATTTACTACTGGCACTACGAACTCCAAAGAAAATTAGAACTCGTCAAATAATTCATTCTGATATCTTCCTATGTTCGCACCGTATTTGTCATTCAAATTGATACGTAATTACAACACGGGACAATTTTTAGATGTGTGCTTCGACGGGTTTCTTGTTTATTTTCTAACCTTTTTAGAAATTCTGTTTATATATAATTATTCTGCAATCGCTCAGAAATAAATTTACTCAAGATTATTAGTGTCCCTGACAACCCAGAATGGAGATAACGTAAGAACATGAATAATTTCTCAAATCAGAATTTCACATAAAATATCTGGACACATACAAAATACAGCCCATAAACTTACATTTGTCGACATATTTCACTAAATAAACAAGCCAGGGTTTGACAACTCATTATCCACTACTCTCTTTCTCCCGAACAGAAGCTTCCTCAATACATACTGAGAATTTCAATTATAGTAGCACCTTGATTAGAATTCTTAGTCATTACAATTCACTGTAGCCATGGAAATTATGAATATTCCATCTACGAATCAACCTTTTTTCACATTCAGTTAAGCCTATTTCTGTCTGTTCTACACTAATGAAAATAGTAAGAAAAACTTTATTGCATATAAAACTTCAGGTAGCATATATACAGCAATAAAATAATCCACAATAGAATACACAGATGTTAAATAGGTAAATTAATAGCTTCCGTATACTTCGAAAAGAAGCAAAAAAATAACAGTTTATTGGTCATATTTATCCCTATGCTAATTTTAGTTCAAGACTTTCAATTGTTAATGTTAGTACCAGACTTAAAATAGTCACCTTCCGATTTAATTTTCCTCACAAATCCTCAGAAGTGTTGGCAAAAGTTACAAACTAACAAACTTCGCTTTTTTTACCTTCGTAGATAATTAGTGTAATTTTCTTTCGGATAATTGAATGCATTGTAATTTTAGTACTGTAATCCATCCGGATTAAAAGAATGGTGCAAATCAAATATCAGCGGAATAGAGAGGTGTACAGCTTTGGTTGCCATCGATTAGTTTTAGGCTGGATACAAAAATTCGCAATGTGTATTCATAAGAGAAGGTTTCTGAGATCTCCAGTTTCCTTATATCTCAGTTAGTCGGGTTGTGATCATTCTAATCCCTCCAGTCAAAGGCGTAATCTTGATGATTGAACTGTTTATTAATTTGAAAAGCATTTGTTGCTATTAGAGTAGCACTGAAGCGTTCATCGAAATTATTGTAATAAATAAATAAATTACATTTGAAAAGAAACTACGTGATTGCTTTTACTGTTATTTTTATTCAACGCGAAGAAAAGAAAAAATAGCTTCACCGCTAGGATACTTGTATAAAGAAATAGTTAACTTGCCAACATTATCCTAGTTTGCAATAATACGCAGTCCATCCCTCTTGAGGATGTAGGAAGTGGAAATTTGATCAAAAACCGTTGGAGGTAATTAGTGTACTTCATCCGCGTCCTATGAGTGATGGGAAATGATTGCGTCTGTCTCTTGTCACTCTACTTGTATTACTCCACAATACTGGTTTGATTGCCAGACGATGATGCGTCGAACTACAAATCAAACTTACTGAACGCCGAGAATTCACCCGTGCCCTGATTCCCCCACTATAGCTCAATTCGTTGATGAATATGATCTCATCTGGTTGACCGTACATTAATCCAGGTTATCTGTCGCCTAGGTTATTGATCCATAGATAGACAACCCTTGGCGTAGCATCTGCTGTTTCCGGTTTGTCGTTCAATCATTCCTTGATTTCGTTACAAGATCTTATTGGTGATAATAATGCATTTTCGTGATTAAGAAAGATTTTAGGACAGTACTGTCATTTAAGGTGTCCTAATATTTCTTTGTCTTAATAAAAAATTCTGCATATTGATTGCCTTAGGATGATGTTATACACTATTGTTATGTCGAAATTTCGATTGTCAATGGGTTATCTTTTCATATATATTGCAGACCAAATGACACCTTTTCGAGGAGGTGTCTTGTGTCTCACAAATGTCACAAGTGGATTTCCAAAGAGGAAGTATTTCCATTTAATGGCGATAGCTAAGAGTCTTCCAAACTTGGTTCTCTAGAGGACCATTGGGATTTGAACAGATTTGCAAATAGAATATCATTAAAAGTGAGTAGCTATGATTGCTCCTGAAGAAAGTAAATAAATATTGCTCTATAACAGACTATTTAGAATGCCTATTCCTGACAGTAAAAGTCATAGTAGGCTTTAGCAAGTATGGAGTAATATTAATCCCGGATTAGTTCTGCTTGCGGAACCATATAATTTGGTGTTTAGTTCCATAGTTGAAGGTTATATCCTATCCTAAAAATAACGTACAAATTCTATCTTTTCCTAATCATCAACTGAACCCTGCCGCGTAGTCTTAGGCTGTCACCAAATAACTTATTACAGAAGCACAAAACCAAAGAGTATTGCATCTATAATCAAAAACATTTTAGTTTGCCAAAATGGCAACCACATACACTATTGCTCCTGTGGAGTCTCCACAGAAGCAATAGGAAACTCTCCATCTCCATGCCAACAAAATGAAATTGGGGAATTTTACCTTTACCTTTTTAGTTCCAGTTTCAGGAAGAAACGAAAAACAGTTCACGTCCGTATTAGTCCAGCTACTTCGTCTTTAATTGAAACCCTCTGATAAAGGTTCTTCGCCTGTTAGCTGGAATTCGAACCTTTGTCAAGCAATGGACTTGGTTGAAAGTAACAGAGCTAAGACCATATTATTTAAGTCTAAGTAAATAGCTAAAAGGAATATAAAGTTTTTTTCTTATTTACTGATAACAGTTCCGTTATTTCTTACTCAAGAAATCTCGCCAGCATCTAGTGAAGAACTGTAGAAAGCAGACGGAACTTCATTTTGTGGGCAGCCTATCCAGTTATTACAGCATTCAAACAGCAAATCTCTACAGCTTATATTGTATTGAAACCGACTTTTATACAAATGCATTCAACGATAATACCCCCCCCTTCACCCAACATCTTTTCAATAGCTACTCAACATCATTTTAAATTGCAGAATCAGCATCTGCTGGCTGTCGAATTAAAAGTCCCTTCAACAGTTTGCCACTTTCAATACCGCTTGTTTTAAAACTGGCAACTTTCAAAACAAGCTTTCAGCTTGACCTTGGAATGGTCTTAAATGTTTAGTCCGTCTTTTAAACGAGCTGTCACGATCGCGCACAGTTCGTATACAGCAAATGGATCGAATTCGCATGCTTTACATAAATCACTGCTTCATACTGAAGAGTTGAAGAGCTGATTGTCGATCTACGAGCCTTATTGTAGACCTGTAATGCCTAATCTCTTCTTCTCGAACTAATTAGTTATCCATTAATACCATTAAAAATATTTAAAGCGTATTTAGGCGTAATGAAGCGGAAGTAGGTGTGTCTCTTTTAATACAAAATGCGTGGATTATTGTTTGGTGTGTTACGTTACAGATCACTGGAGGCAGATTAGTCGTGACTTATCAAATATCAATCAGAATATGTTATGAACCTAAAGTTACTTCCTATTATTAATGTAACGCCGATGAGATATCACTTTTTGTATCAAGCAGAAAATCCCTTGATGTAATTTTTATCTTAAACGGTGACGAATGACTCGCTTGGATTATTCTAAAAACCGTTTAATATTAATTAACCACTTTGCTTATTGTACAGCATATCTTACACTTATCTTATAATTACCAAGAATCGACATACTCTGCAAGAAATAACAGGTAATTGTTATTTGTTGTTCAAAAAGCTGTCAATCGTGCAATTTTAATAACGTCTCTAACAGATCCTTCGCTACGTTGGTAGAAGCAACAAAATAGAATTGAACATTAAAGGTTTATTCTTATCTTTCCATTAATAGGATTTAAAACGTTCTGCAATCTAGAGAACCGTGGCAAGTACTTTCTCTTGTAATGGGCGCTATGGAGATTACTATCTTCAGTACTTTCCATAGCGATCATTACAACTTGAGAGGGAAAAGAAAACGTTTCAGACGTATCACACTTTCAAATATGTATATCGTAAACAGTTACGATATACATATTTGACACTCATCAACAGTGATCTGTTTAAACGTTTACCTGTTTAATAGGAGGTTACTTTTTTTTAGATATTTTTGAATATACAACTGCCCTTTAAATCTTAGACTGAATTTCTTTATGCTAACATTTACGTAAGTCAGTTTCTTAAAATAAAGTTTCTAAAGATGAATTCTAACCGTAATATTAAATTTTTGTGGGCAAACATATGTACAATACGAGTATACTAATAATCAGTGTTCTAAAACTTGTTCTTCCACCTCGATAGAATCATTCCAAATACATTGTACTCCATTGTCTATTAGAAGAATATGAATCAGTGTTGAATTTCAAATAAACTTTAAACAAATTTGCCTTTTAATTTTTCAATTCTTTATTTTAACAGATGTTTATTTTATATTTTATGGTGATCACAAATTGTGTACGCTTCAGAAGTGACTCTGATAAACGGCTTTAAGACTTCGACAGGTACAAAAGCATCGACTTCATTTCAAGTATAAATGTGCAAAATTTTTGTTTTTTTTGGGGGGGGGTTGATTGATTACTTTATACTGCAATCAATTCGCATTCAACTGAATTTTTTAATATTATTTGTGGCATTTATAATAACAATAACTTGTTAGAAATACTAAATGAAACATATCGTATTTGACGGTGAATAAGACGAACCTAGTTTGTTGTGTTTTATGGTCGATTGACGAATGACTAACGAGGGAATCAAATGACAGGACCAAGAAAACCTTTCCTGAAGAATGCGAATGAAATGAACTTTCAACGATCTTTCTTCTGGCAGTCTAGAATTATGGAGAAATACAAAACATTGAAACAATGCAACAATCAAACCTATCAGTTTCAAACATCTGTTAAATCTCACACAGACATTATTGTGGACAGCCAGTAGACTTTGACGATATCGAAAATGCCAATCAGAGAAGGCGTTTTTACAAACTAAATCACTTTAATTATAAAGATATTTGAAATTGTCGTTAATCACCATTAAGTGCGTCAAGTTATGTTCTTAGTGCATTGAAGCTTTTTTTTTCTTGTGATTCTCTACTGATGATTATTGCAAAGAAATACTTGTTTGAAGATAATAATATGGAACATTCTTCTAAAGTCACACCATCGCCATTAAATTATCGCAGTTGATAATGAGAGCGAAAGGATGAGTTGGTCCATCTTCAGGATTATGTGTTTAATGTTGAAAAACATCTGAGCATCATCCCTATTCCTGTGGCCTTCTCTCTTTTAGAGAGTCGCAACTAATTACTAGGGAGATTTGACGCAAGGTGGTTTCCAATTGCCGTCCATGCCATAGGTATTTATTACTGTAGCCGTGGGTTTGTTCCCGGGGCCAGTTTACCTGCTCTTAGAGACGAAAAATTCGACTTGCAGGGTGAAAAAAAAAAAAAAGCAAACACCGTATGAACCTGTATAACTCGCCTGTAGTCGAAAGAAGCTAAATAAAGGTTCCTCACCTCATGGACGTGAATCAAACCCGGTTCTTTACGAATTAACAGCTTCGTTTATATCAATCGAGCTACGGAGGCTCTGAGCATCCGTATAAGAATGAACATGGGATTAGAGGTTTAGAAATAGAATGAAGATAAGTTTACCACGCAAATTTTGAACAATAAATTCCATCTACACACACACACAAAACGAAAACTAAAATCCACCATGAGATCCGCACAAGTAATGGCGGAACTATTTAATTTAATTAATTTAAAAGATCGCAGGATCTTGTGGAATGCAAATTAATATTTCTCAACCATTTGTAAAGTAAATACTACTTACGAAATTTCTAGCTATTGAAACCAGAATTGCAATGTGAGGAATTTGAAACACTTAGCTATCGGACCACTACCAGAAAGAGTTCATAACATGGCCTTCAAACAGAAATATTTTTATGTGGAGTATTAAGATACCCACACATGACGCCTGGTAGGCCGAGTGGTTGTCGTATCCGCTCTCCAGCCAAACGGCTGCGGGTTCGAATTCCATCGTGGGCATGAAGTCGTCTGTGAGAATACTGGTGATGATTTGTCGTCGTTAAATAGCGTTGGTGTATATGATGAAGATAGACGTGAGTGGTAGAGACGGAAAGTTGTAGAGTAGACACCCTTCTTCGATGAGTGTTTGGACTCCTTGGAAGCGTCACGTAATAATAGTAATATTTCAGTTTCAAATATAGAAATTTAAAAAGGAATTGAAAATGTTTTTTTAATATTAATATGCACTTTAACTACAATAAAAGCAACATCATTTCAAACTCTTCATTGCTTTAATGATATGATTATAAATGAATTTAAAATTTAAATTGGACTAAATTTAAAAGATTACACACAAGAAAATGGAATTTTTATATTACGTTGTAGTTGACCTCGACCTCTATGCTACAAATCTCTAGGCTAAAAATGTATGAATGCATTTTTAGAGTTCGAAAAACCTTTAATGAGACATTTCAGCTGCTGGCGAGTCATTCGATCTCATAAGGAGGTGAAAGGATTTTTCTTCCACCGAATACATGGATTTGTTCCTGCAAAACTGGCAAAAAAGACGGAAGAACACACGTAACTGACAGACATACATTCTTCACCGATAGGATTAACAACTCTATCAGTTCATTAATCAGGGTACAAACAAGCCATGTTGCTTGGCCGTGACAGACCACTGAGCTTAACACGAAAGAGAAATTGGGAATGAAATATATAATTTAAAAAAATATATAAAATTTAGTTCCCAGGGTACTAATGTACTAGAGTTTTACTCTTTCTTGGATGGAAATGACACATAAGAATTTTAATCAATCATACGAAAGGAAGATGATGGTTAAATTATATTTAACCAATATTCTCTTCTCATATCGGCTGGATGTAGGATCTAACAATATCCTCTGCTACCCAACTCTAGATTTGAGGATTCCAAAGATCATTCTTTGTACCATGCTGCCAGTTTGTTCTGCAACCGTTCGCAAAGAGGGTACTTTGAAATCAGCTCGAGAACGTCCAAAGTTTAGTAAGTCCACATAACTCTGTTGAGACCGTAGACCTATAAAAGATACAGTTGCAGATGTAAAGTTTGGCACGGTGTGTTGTTCGTCCTGAAGCTGTACCAATTCTTCGTTTTTCAGCATAGTAGGCAGCTAGCGAGGGTAATGAGTGGTAGCATCGCCAAGCACCCACAACTTTTACATCAATCCAACCATCTCGTCCTCTTTTTACTGCAGGGTTATGTTTCCTTAATCCAATGTTAGTACTCTAGTGAGGTTCTACTGATGTTATTCAACATTTCTTTGTTCTTCAACATATTCGCTATAACTCTCACTGTTGCATTGTTGTGTCTTCCTACACATATTCTATGTGTTGGATACTGAGCGACAATACTGAAACAATACTGAGCGACATTAGGCAAAGTTTCTATACTCAGACAGCTTGGTCTAATGTTCTTGTCATAACGTCTTCGAAACGTTGTACCAGCTCGAGTCGGCAGAGCGTTGATTCTTGTCCTAATTAAATCTGTATATTTGGTAAACAGAAGTATATTCAATGCATTACAAAATTCTCGTATGTTAATAAAACACAGCGCATTAGCAAACTCTTGTGATTTTTTATTTCTGCATATTTCATAAGAACGATCAATATTCTGCGACTTGTAACATTAAAATTACTGATTTAAAATGTTTTTTACAAACGTAGTACATTTCTAAAAATTCATGAGACCTAATTTTCGGACTTCTAATTACTTTTGCTAAATTTTGTCAATTTAAATGGTAGATTTAAACCAAACCTGAACACACTAGATAAATTAATCTGCTTCTTTTTCTTCTATGCCGCATATAGGTATGATGATCTGTTCGGCTCTCGTTTAAATCTGTTTTTGTTCCAGTTCAGATTCTAGATTTTGTATACTCCACATCGATTGCTTTTTTCATTTATTTTATACGTAAACACCAATTTTCCATAAATAGCTCCAATATTAAATTTTCTGTGTCCTATTTGAATGTCTCTTTTCGGTTTTCACCATGAAAACCGAAAAGAGACATTCTGCACCGGCCTTCGTGCACACTTTTAATATAA
Organism: Typopeltis vanoorti; assembly: GCF_054136105.1. Taxonomy (NCBI): domain Eukaryota; kingdom Metazoa; phylum Arthropoda; class Arachnida; order Uropygi; family Thelyphonidae; genus Typopeltis; species Typopeltis vanoorti. Next base: position 60,802,126 of record NC_143559.1, read on the forward strand.
ACAGGATTTACTGAAATTCGTATCCACACTAAATGCATAGATGTCAACAATATTAAAAATTCGCGTCACACATATGTTGGTTCTTCAGAGATGTTAACTGATTGGGCAACACATTTGATTAGACAGATGATGTTGGACATGCTTTTTTTTTTGTTCTGCTGCTCTCAAAAACAAACAGTTTCTCACAAGAACTATAGTACATGAATAGCAAGAGTGGGCTAAAAGGGGGGGAGTCATTTATTATAAGTTTATTTAATTTTATTTAATTTTTACATAATCTAGCAATCCTAATTTAGAGTCCAAATATGAACTAACTGCAACTAATTTGAAACCACTTCACGCCAACAATCGGTGGGTTGTGGTTTCATAGCGGACATTTAAATTATCTCCTACCTAAAGACGTTCCCAAATAAACATTCATGTGATGGCGAACTTCGAAATCCCCCCCAACTCCTGCCTGTTGGCTGGAGAGTGAATATGCTAACCGCTTTGCCAACCCAACAAGCTGCTGCTGCTACCGGGTGCATAGTTCATACGATGATGCTCCACCGGACAAATTATCGTTCCAGTAAAATACCACTACCCTGTTTACTAGAGGCGTGAAGTGGATATTTCCATAATTCATCTCAGCGAGTTCTCTGGTTATGTTTCTTCCTTTACGTGAGTCTTATATGCAGTACTGAGATTGCTGTACATGATTTTCAAGCCACTAGTTATTGAATTAGGGAGTTACTACTTCCTCCATTTGTTAGTACAGCAGTAAAGCTGTGTTTGAAGGACTACTCCCAGATAGTACACAGAACGGAATTGCACATCCTGGCAATTAATTCTGCTTCTGCTGCTTATGCCACGTTACACCCGGAAAGGGTTTGAGTATAACAGCTGGCAGAGGGCAACTGCCGAGACCGACTCCTAACTGGATGCTGCTACCCCATAAGTTTTCATAATATTTCAAACTTCGTCTTAATATCCTAAAATACTCCATAAAATTCTGATGCTATTAGTGATTACTCTCTCTCACATGCCGAACAATTGCAACGTCTAAAGATAAGACATTTCTGCTACTAATCATTCTACATAAAGGAAATAAATTTCTCAAAAGCCGCCTATTTGGAGTTATTTTCGATAAGTAGCAGTTCAGCGTTGTTAGCTATCACTGATTAAATGCAGGCAACTGCAGAAGTAATGGTGACACCACTTTAATTTCATTAATTTAAAAGACTGTAGTATCTTGTGGAAATCAAACTAAACGTATATGAGCCATCTGGGTAGTGAATACTAATTACAAAATCCCTAACATTTGAAACCAGAATTCGAATATGAGAAATTTGAAACATTTAGCTATCGGACTTCTACCATAATGAGCTCCTAACATGGCTTTCAGACAGAAATATTTTTATGCGGAGTATTAAGATACCCACATATTTGAGATTCACATTATAGAAGTTTAAAAAGGAATAGAGATTATGATATTTATATCAATATTATCTTCAACCACGATAAAACCAACAGCATTTTAAAATCTTCATTGTTTTGATTGATTCACCTTAAATGAATTTGAAATTTAAATTAAGTGTAATTTAAATGATTACACACAAGAAAATTGAGTCTTATATTACATTGTAGTTGGTGTCTAGTGGGCATTTTCCTTAGTACGTGAAAATATTTTTTAAGGCGAAGAACCTTGAATGAGTCTTTTCAACTATGGACTAGTTATTCGATCTCATAAGAAGGTGGAAGCGTTTTTCTCCCTGAAACCCGCGGTATTAACCCCACAAAACAGGCAAATAGGCCAGAAGAAGACACGCTGACAAACATGCATTTTTACGCCGATAGGATTAACAACTCCATCAGTGCATTAATCAGATTGCAACCAAGCCCTGACAGGTCGTTGAGCTTAACAAGATAAACACAATGGGAATGAAATATATAATTAAGAAAAATTAAGAAAAACATTTTATTTGTTTTGGTCAACCATGGTATATTGTACTAGAGTTTTACAGTCTTTCATGCGTGGGAGTGATACAAAAGTATTTTATCCAATCGTACGAAAGGAAAACGACGGAAATATTATACCTACCAATATTCCCATTTGATATCGGCGGAAATAGTCCAAAACAACATCTAGTGTTATCCAACTCTCGACTTGGACATTCGTAAAGTCATTCTCTGATAAGTTCTCATGCAGCCAATGTAACCTGAAAGGCACATATATTGAGTGCCTTGAAATTACCTTGAGAGTGTCCAAAGCTTAGTATGCCCATATAATTCTGCTGACACACATACCTCTTTAAAAGATATAATTGCAAAGGTACATTTTGGCAGGATGAGGTGTTTTTCCTGAACTATGTTTTTCCTGTCTTGATTACCAGCCTAGTAGATAGCTTTCTCACGATAAAGGGTTGTGAATAGTCTCTCATAATTCACAACTAGTACATCAGTAACAATTAACCCATATCACTTCTTTATTACAGGGTCAGTCTTCCTTAATCCTATGTTAATTCTGTAGTGCAGTTATATTACTGTTATCCGACCATTCTTCTTCAACTGATTCTCCGTAACTTTCACCATTGCACTGTGCATTCCGACACGTACTCCATGTGCGTGATAACAAAATTGACCAAACATAAACCAAAGTTTATATATTCTGCCAGAATGCACTACAGTTCTTGCCATCACTTTTGCCGCGAGTTGTGCGAGCTCGATTCGTCAGTGAGCTCATTCTAATTAAATTTCAAATTATATCTATATATTCAAATCCGTGCAGGATCGAGTTCCGTCTTCAATCCATTGGTGCTGAGAGGGAACGTGCTTAGATTTTTGTAATGCTGCTCCATCGACTGAATGGTGCAACATTAGAGTCCATATGCTTTGATTAGCTCAGGCAGTATAATTAATGATCAAGCACCCTTCCACAAATACCTCGATAATCATCCTTAATACATAAAACTCATAGAGGTAGCAAGTCTGAAGTGGAGAGAAAATATTTCTGTAATCTTGACAGATGTAATTTAGTCATTAACTATCGCAACGAAATAATCCCAAGATTTCCTGGTCTACGGTATCATTTTCGTTTGTGCAATTTCGAGTCAGCATTATCCGTGATCTCTTGATTATCTCAAGAAAACAGGGCTAAGGAATTTCCATGTATTGAATTGTTAAGAACTATTAACATATTAAATGTGTTCAACACTACGAGATATTTCTGATAGTTCGTCATAAGCTTTACCATTGATTGTCTGATAACGATGGTACATTGGCGCTTTCCTATCGCTTGATGGAAATATATCAATGAGACAATGATAGATAAAATGATACTTATATGTTGTATGAAATATAAGTTTTTTATACGTATTGTATGCTAATTACATCTTAACCCTGGGAGAATAAATAAATTTCCACATCCTCTAAGGATATCACTTAGTGTCAAATTGGCTTTACAGTTTTTGATAGAATTGGCTCTGCCTTTTAATTTTAATGGCGTTTTTGCTTTCTCAGTAATCTATATTTTGTAAGACAGCTTCTGTAACTGCATTGTTATAGTCCCTTCTCCGGATGTAAAGAACCTGTATTTGAATTTTTTCATCCGAAGGTAAGTTCGGTGTTTTATCCAGAGGAGGAAGGATTTTTGATCTTGCTAAACAAGCAACCTGAAGGAAGAAACAGGTACAATACACACGCCTCACAGCCTGAGTTACTTCGGTATTCATTTGAAACAACAACAGCCTCTATACCTGTAATTGTACTTATGTAGTGACTACTGGCACAACAAACTTCAAAGATAATTACAACTCGTTAAATAATTCATTCTGATATCTTGATATGTTCGCACCGTGTTTTTTCATTCAAATTCATACATAATTCCAACACGGGACAATTTTTAGATATGTGCTTCGACGGGTTTCTTGTTTATTTTCTAACCGTTTTAGAAATTCTGTTTATATATAATTATTCTGCAATCGCTCAGAAATAAATTTACTCAAGAGTTATTAGTGGCCCTGACAACCCAGAATGGAGATAACGTAAGAACATGAATAATTTCTCAAATCAGAATTTCACATAAAATATATCTGGACGCATACAAAATACAGCCCATAAATTTACATTTGTCGACATATTTCACTAAATAAACAAGCCAGAGTTTGACAACTCATTATCCACTACTCTCTCTCCCGAACAGAAGCTTCCTCAGTACCTGCTGAGTATTTCAATTGCAGCAGCACCTTGATTAGAATTCTTAGTCATTACAATACACTGTAGCCATGGAAATTATGAATATTCCATCTACCAATCAACCTTTTCCCCCCATTCAGTTAAGCCTATTTCTGTCTGTTCTACACTAATGAAAATAGTAAGAAAAACTTTATTGCATATAAAACTTCAGGTAGCATATATACAGCAATAAAATATTCCACAATAAAATACACAGGTGTTAAATAGGTAAATAAATAGCTTCCTTATACTTCGGAAAAAAAAAAACAGTTTATTGGTCAAATATATCCCTGTGCTAATTTTAGTTCAAGACCTTCAATTTTTAATGATAGTCTCAGAGTTAAAATAGTCCCTTTTCGATCTAATTTTCCAGAAAATCCTCAGACGTGTTGTGTTCAGTTACAAAAGTTACGAAGTGAACAAACTTCGCTTTTTTCAACCTTTTTAACTAATTAGTGTAATTTTCTTTCGGATAATTGAATGCATTGTAATTGTAGTATTGTAATCCATCCGGATTAAAAGAATGGTGCAAATCAAATATCAACGGAATAGATAGGTGTCCAGCTTTGCTTGCCATCGATTAGTTTTAGGCTGGATACAAAAATTCGCAATGTGTATTCATAAGAGAAGGTTTTTGAGATCTCCACGTTCCTTATATCTCAGTTTAGTAGGGTTTTGATTATTCTAATCCCTCCAGTCAAAGTCGTAATCTTGATGAATCTTGATGAATAAACTGTTTATTAACTTGAAAAGCATTTGTTGCTATTAGAGTAACACTTAAACTTTCAGCGAAATTATTGTAATAAATAAATAAATTACATTTAAAAAGAAACTACATGATTGCTTTTAATCTTATTTTTATCCAACGTGAAGAAAAGAAAAAATATGCTCGTAAAATATCTTCACCACTAAGACACTTTTCTAAAGAAATAGTTAACTTTTCAACGTTATCCTAGTTTGCCATAGTACGCAATCCACCGCTCTTAAGGATGTAGGAAGTGGAAATTTGATCAGAAACTGTTGGAGGTGATTAGTGTACTCCATCAGCGTTCTATGAGTGATGTGAAATGATTGCGTCTGTCTCTTGTCACTCTACTTGTATTACTCCACAATACTGGTTGGATTTCCAGACGATAATGCGTCGAACTACAAATCAAATGTACTCACTGAATGACAAGAATTCACCCCTTTCGCTAATTCTCCACTATAGCTCTATTCGTTGGTGGATATGAACTCATCCGGTTGACCGTACATTAATCCAAGTTAGCTGGCATCCAGGTTATTGATCCATAGATTGACAACCGTTGGCGTGGTATCTGCCTGCTGTTTCTGGTTTGGCATTCAATCATTCCTCAATTTGGTTACTCGATCTTGTTGGAGATAAAAATGAATTTTCGTAATTAATAAAGATTTTAGGATATGCTGTAATTTAAGGTGTCCTAATTCTTGGTCCAAATAAATAATTTTGATTATTGGTTGCCTTAGGATGATGTTATACACTATTGTTACGTCGAAATTTCGATTGTCAATGGGTTACCTTTTCATATATATTGCAGACCAAATAACACCTTTTCGAGAAGTTGTCTAGTTTGCAACAAATGTCACAAGTGGATTTCCGATGAGGAAGTATTTCCATTTAATGGCGTTAGCTAAGAGTCTTCCAAACTTGTTCTCTAAGCGACGATTGGAATTTGAACAGATTTGCAAATAGGATATCATTATAAGTGATATTCTATTTGCAAATATCTTGAGTAGCTATGATTTCTCCTGAAGAAAGTAATTAAATATTGCTTTATAACAGACTATTTAGAATACATATTCCTGACAGTGAAAGTCATAGTAGGCTTTAGCAAGTATAGTGTAATATTAATCCCGGATTAGCTCTGCTTGCGGAACCGTATAATTTCATGCTTAGTTCCATAGTTGAAGCTTATATCCAATCCTAAAAAGAACGTAACAATTTGCACATGGTTTGCAGTATCCAAAACTATTGAAGATTATGCGTCCATTTAACTTACTTGGATTTGAGTACTGGAAACCAAAAATCCACAACATTAAATTTTGACAAATTCAATAGCAGAAGTCATACAGACATATAGAATTTTCAAAATGGCGTAGAAATATATTATTACAGCACACTCCAAATTGATGAGTAATTGATTTCTCAGCAGAATAAGACTATAAATAAAAATATAATTTCTTGTTAAGTAGCTTCCTTCCCTGGGAAAACACTTGGGAAGTTTAAAACGATACAGGTTTTATTGTTCCCCCCCCCATAAATGAACACAGTCCATTTTATGCGAAGTATCTCCGATATTACTTCATCTCTTGAATATAATAAAACAAACTTAGCACAACACGACTAGAGATGATGGAACTTGTGCTAAGTTTGTTTTATTATATCCAAGAGATGAAGTAATATCGGAGATACTTCGCATAAAATGGACTGTGTCCAAGGTATTATTTTTTTCAAGCTTCTCATTTCGAGCTGAGTCATGTTACTGACACCACTAGGATGCTTGCATCCTTCTCTAATGAGTATATACACTTATCAACAATGGAATAAAAGCTCCCCGTGTGGTTGCCGGGATAAGAATAGCACCAATGTAGCTCATGCATGTCGTACAAGGCGACTAAATGGACGCTGATATTCGAGAGTTTGAGTTCGCTTTCTTAAGGTTTTTGCTTTAAGGGAGCAATTTGAGTCTCCGGGGAAGGTGTTTTCCAGCACGGCCCGGTGAGGGGCTGTGTCGGTGAATGCCTTTCTTCGGAATTTGAGCGGTTCTGCTCGGTGGTGGTGGTGGTGGTGGGTGAAAGGCCATCATTGAGTGGAGCCAACGCTTTCGGCCACTATTGAGTGGTCTAGGGATCATCTTAATTTTTAGAGATTGGCTTTACTTACGTATCACCAATGCAGCTAATGCATATCGTAGGAGGCGACTAAAACGGGTACATTGGGATGGTGATGGAAGGCAATGCTGTTAGCCAATGAAGTTCTAACTGAGGCTCGGCTATTGCTGTTACCCTCTTGCCATGATCAGAGATTTATAGCTCAATAACACCTTATCCTTACACTGTCCTCTACATACAATGGTGAATATGAAAAGCAATCTTGCTTCGCCCCTTTAAGCAAGGATATAATGGAATATGAATCCTAAATTAATAACAATAAATAAGCTAAAAAAACAGTCTACACTTGAGGATGTTACTGTACAATTTAGTTCGTCTCAACTGTACAGACTTTGGTAGCCAAAAATTCAGAAAACTAAACCTGATTAAGATGTAAACAACAAACTTGAATATTTCAGCATTTCTCTGCCAATTTCACTTTGTTGTTTTGAGTGTATGAGTTCATTTTACAGACATGAGTAAGTCCGTTACTACGATAAAGAGCCAAAAGGCTATTTTTCCGGCGACATAAATTAAGTTAAGGGGGTGATACTAAATCCCGTATTATTTTACAGCCGGGTACGAAACTCTGAGATCGAAATCCATCGAAATCTAAGAGTTTCATGCAGAAGAACTATCGGCGAGTCCAAGCGTAAGTCATCACTCGGGTAGTACAGCACTAGGGCAACTCGGAGCAAAGGTGGAGAAAGATCCGTCACTATCCTTAATATTATCCTTAATATTAACACTATCCTTAATATCTCGTAATGTAAAACACAGCTCCTAGGAGTTGTATTACTCTTTTACATTATGAGGAGAGGTCACTACCCAGACCGGTTTCAACCCTTATTGAGGTCTCATCAGTGAGTAGGTAGACCTGGAATACCAAGGTTTAAGTGAACCGAACTTATATATACCCCTACTAACGAAGTGCCAGACCGGTGTACCCATACATTATTATTATTATTACTGCGATAAAAAGCCAAGAGGTTATTTTTAGAGGTGCTACCCAAGTGATGACTTACGCTTGGACTCGCCGATAGTTCTTCGGCATGAAACTCTTAGAATTCGATGGATTTCAATCTCCGAGTTTCGTACCCGGCTGTAAAATAATACGGGATTTACTATCCCTTAAATTAATTTATGTCGTCGGAAAAATAGCCTCTTGGCTATTTATCGTAGTAATAATAATGTATGGGTACACCAGTCTGGCAATTCGTTAGTAGGGGTATATGTAAGTTCGGTTCACTTAAACCTTGATATTCCAGGTCGACCTACTCACTGATAAGACCTCAATAAGGGTCGAAACCGGTCTAGGTAGTGACTCTCCTCATAATGTAAAACAGTAATAGAACTCCTAGGAGCTGCGTTTTACATTATGAGAAATATTAAGGACAGTGACGGATCTTGCTCCACCTTTGCTCCGAGTTGGCCTAGTGTTGTACTACCCAAGTGATGACTTACGCTTGGACTCGCCGATAGTTCTTCGACATGAAACTCTTAGATTTCGATCTCCGAGTTTCTTACCCGGCTTTAAAATAATACGGAATTTACTATCCCCCTTAACTTAATGAGTACGTCCACGTCATGTAAAAATTTGAACTCAATGAGGGGAGCCAGATAATTGTTCATTGTCATTTTAATGCTCACGGTTATAAAGTACCTATTTCTGGTCTCCAAAAATGGCTATGTGAGTATTTCTTTTGTTGAAATATTTGTTGTAAATGATTATACCCCTTGTAGCTTTGTGAAAAAGGTTTTATGCTACTTCAAACAATGATAAATAGTGGTATGGTTAGAGACCACGAGATGGCAGCAGGTGTCTGTCGTACTCTTTTTTCCAAATGTCTTTGCATCATAATCTTGGGCCAGTTATCACTAACGCTAAGGATGAAAACTATTGGCCAAACAAATAAAACAGTTACGTGTAAAATGGCCTCGTCTAAACTGTAATATCATAGAAAATTATTTATATACCACGTTCGCATTATAAATGTGAATAATATAAATAAACGGAATATCGCGTCAGCAAACTTAATGTGAGGAGGATCGACCGTGAGATGCGGGGATTAATACCCTTGGAGGGTAATGGATGACAATGCTGTAGCCAATGAATTCCTGACTGAGGCTCGGCTATTGCTATTTCCCTCCTGCCATGATCAGAACTTTAATAGCTCAATAACACCTTATCCCTACACTGACTTCTAGAGATGGCGGGGAAGATGAAAAGCATTCTTGCTTCGCCGCTTTAAGCCAGTCCTTATAAGGACAGCAAACTTAATAACTGTTTTGCACAAATACACTTCGAGATAGTTTAAATTTAAATTTTGAGTAGTAAATAGTTCTGCAGTTTTAGTGAGAACAGTCGGGATGTCTGTGATTAACTTCCGGTATAAAATGAGCTGTATTAGAACAGTTTTTAAAAATGCATCACATTTCTAAGAATCCAATGATTGTTTTTCAAGTTATAGCACATTTATTAAACTTAAACTGATTTCAGGCTAATAATTTCTTTTGTCTAATTTGTCACTATTAACGGAATTAATAAAATCAGTATTGAAACCGTGAAACAAATTTTAATCTTCATCTTCTTTCTCTCGTCGAGTTAGGTCACGTGGTCTGCTCGGATCTCGTGCTAATTCGTTTGGAGATGACACTGTCGTGTACTCTTTTTAATAAGGGTTCTATGGCCAGTGTGTATAATTGTCCAGAGAGAGAGAGGACATCCTTGCTTGATCCAACAAAAATATGACAAAGTGCGAGTGAGCCTGTTGTTGTGATTTTTAAACAGAAGTGTGCATCTCTGTATAGCACTTGCACTGTTTCAATGATGAGAGGACCATAGCCTTTAGAACTTCATAAAGGTACTCGTGCTCTACCCTGTCAAAGCCTTTTCCTGATCAAAGGCTGCCGAGTGCTAGGTTTTCATGTTGACTGTTCGCGATGAGGATGCGATCTCTTATTAAATGGGGGGGGGGGGTTTCATGTATTGATCTTCCTGGGACAGAGTATGTTTGATGTTGGCCAATAACTTCAGGCAGTGTTGGCTTTATTCGGTTTACTATAACGGGAATGATTTGCAATCGGTATTAATTAGGGAGAATGGACGCCAGTTTCGGATATCCGTGTGCTCTCCCTTCTTCGGTATCAATCGCGCTATTGAGGTCATGACGGATTGTGGGAGCTCGTTAAGGTAGGCTTCTTGTTTTGAGGAGAAGTGGTCCGAGCTGATTCCAGAAGACTTGGAAAAACTCTGCCGTGAGATCATCAAGGCCGGGAGATTTGTTCTTTGGCAAGGATGTGCATGCAGTTTTCAGTTTATCTAGCGCGATTTTGTTTTCTAAGTGGTTCCGGCCTGTTGCAGATTTTTTTTTTGTTTCTTTCAGTATTTCGTGAATGGCATAATGGGAAGTCGTGTGAAGCTGTATGCATTATTGTATTACTGTAGGATTTCAGAAGTGATTTTACTTGGATCTTCTGTGATGCTGCCATCTTAAAGTCTGATAGCAGAGATGGAGTTTGCTGCCTAGCATTTTTTTCCCAAAGCGAAAAAATATTTTGTGGGGCATCTAAAAGATTTATTTGTGTATGCCGTGATCGAAGTAGGGCACCTTTTCCCGATAATTCTGCATGTCTTTGCATGTCTTGGAAGGCATAATAATATTCAGGGCTTTCTTCTGGGAGATACTTGAGCTGTTCTTCAAGTTATCGGATTCTAACGTTCCTCTGTTGATTTTTATGGTGACTGTAGATCTGCGTAAAGGATTTTATTTGGGATTTTAGGTAGGCCCACCATGTTTTCAATGGTTCTGTATCCACTTTCGAGTGAGTGAGGTTGGTTATTAAAGCTTGAGTATTTCTTATGTAATCTGGATCTTTCAGGAGGGTGTTGTTGAAGATCCAATAGGCACTTCCTGATTTGGATGCTTCCAAAGATAAAGAAAGTTGCAGCTTGACGAAGCAATAATCTGAGATGTAGGAAGGAATGTGTGAGATGTTTCTAACTAGAAGCAAGGTGTGTTTGGAAATATAGTATTTGTCCAGTCGTGCTTAGTAGAGTGGCCTATTAGTCGCTGTATTTGCTGACTTCCATGTGTAGGACTTCTTATCTGGATGTTGATGCCGAAAGACGTCGATGAGTTCATTATGGTTTACCAGTGTTTGACGTTTGTTTATTAATTGTATACGATGTTCAGCATATTGAAGTCTTTTTCTTGGTCATGAGTGCAATTAAAGTCTCCAGCTATTATTATATGTTCTTAGTCAATACTAGAGAGATGGTTTTGAAAGAAATCTAGGATTTGTGATGGCAGAGCATCTTGCTGTGTTATGTAGATGTTGAACACATGCAGGGTATCATGGTTGGGTGCTTTTATGTGAGCATACAAGTCATATCCTGGTATATCAGCAATCACCTTTAGTTTGTAGGGAGATCGATGACATTCACCTAAACTAACTCCTGCTCCATGATGTCGTTGGGTTGCAGAATGCTGTAGGTCATAGGGCCACTCTGCCCATCTTATAGATAATTTGGATGAGGAGTTTATATTTGTTTCCTGCTGAAGTAATAGGTTTATATGATGTTTTTGTACCTGTGCAAGGACTATCCTTTTGGGTAAAGCAGAGGCACATCCTCTCGCATTGAGAGAGAAAAGGCTCAAAGACATTATGTTTATGAAAGCTTAAGTGTAGGGTGAATCTAATATTCGTCGTGGTATTGTGTTTGTAGCCCATTAATCAGGTAGCAGATTCCCTTACTCCTGTTAACCTCTGCTCTGCCCTTTTTACATTTTAATTTTGAGTGTAGATCCTGAAGTTGAGATATTAGTTCTGGGATTCTTGTGGTGTATTTAAGGGCAATAGTTAATTTGTGAGGGGAGCCTCACACTTTTTGTATGAATAGATAGAGATAGATAGATAGTTTTTTGCCTTGGGTATATAGTATATTAAAGATACCAAACAATTTTATAAGCTAGGTTTTAATCCTTTTTTCCCAAAGTAAGCAAACAGACAAGTAAGTCAAGTTTGCGCTTGCACGTAGTGCAAGTATCGGTCAACTCGTTTTAAAGGTGGGGTAAGCTCTGATCACTTTCCTTAATATTTCCCCTAATGCAAATCACATCCCCTTGCGGAGATGTATGATGCTATTCATTAAAGACAAGGGCCACTACCCAGACTGGTTTCGACCTTTATTGAGGTCTTCAGTGGGAGTCAGACTCAAAAATGCCAAGGTTGAATTAATGCAGAGCTTTTAAATTTTACCTATATAAGTTGCCAAAACGTGCGTTGACCATATTAAATAAAAATCTCAGGATGAGAGAAAGATGTGGATAGTTTTTACTCCACCTTTACAACGAGTTGCCTCAGACCTGAACTACGTTCAAGCGCAAACTCGACTTACTTGTCTGTTTGCTTACTTGGGAAAAAGGATTAATTAAAGGATTGTATAACAGTTTAAAAATAAATATTACATGGGATCTTTAATATATATATATATATATATATATATATATATCGGAGTTCATATTTACTCGGCTAATAATGTTATAAATATTAATAAAGTTTAAGTGACTGTAACACCGAGAATAAAAAAGAACAAGTTTTAATCGTGAGAGGCTACTAGTTTTGTTGAAAAAATCAACTTCTTCAGGTGTCAAATACAAAGAATTATACAAAAAATAACAGAAACATTATAAAATAACAACAACAGATCTAATAGAAAAAAACTGTAGTACAGTTTAAAAAGGAAAACGTGCTGAAGTTCCAATTGAAGTTAACTACGTGCGTGAGCTATCGCGAGAGCGCCAATACCGCACAGTAGAGTTGTGCGCATCAGATAATTGTAGCTGAGGCTGTTATTCATATGGGTTGAATCGAAGGATATTTTCTTAGATTCAAGTACCCTTCTCTCGAGTTCATCATAACAGGTATGTATATTGGACGTTGGAGACCAGTCTATGAGGTTTTGACGGCCTTCGTCTGAGTTTATAGAGAATAGAACGTGGCTTGAGAGAGAGCGCTGGTTCGGGTATTATTGTAAGATATGTCTCTTTCGTGTTCTGACCGTAGTATGGTTTGCCACATTCACAAATGATCTTGTAAACTCCTGGATACTGAAGAGAGGGATGTTTTACTTTAGGTCTACTAAGTATGGAGCGAAGTTTAGGAAACATATTTCACTACGTTTCCTAAACTTCGCTCCATACTTAGTAGACCTAAAGTAAAACATCCCTTTCTTCAGTATCCAGGAGTTTACAAGATCATTTGTGAATGTGGCAAACCATACTACGGTAAGACTGCTAGATCTGTCCTTTTACGCATTGAAGAACACAAAAGAACATATCCTACAATAATACCCGAGCCAGCGCTCTCTCAGGCCACTATACATACTTGTTATGATGAACTCGAGAGAAGGATACTTGAATCTAAAGAAATATCCTTCGATTCAACCCATATAAATAACAGCCTTAGCTGCAATTATCTGATGCGCACAACTCTACTGTCCGGTATTCTGATTTTTTTGTTTTGTTTGTATTTATTTTCAAACCAACTTTCAGTGATTCTTCTTGTAATGTGATTAGTTTGTTTTTGATATCTGCATACGTGTGAGATATGTCTGTGAGCAATTAGATATACATTACCTGCATAGTCTAGATCGCCTAGAAATTCATCTGAGTGTTTGATTATTATTCTTAAGGTGTTTATGTCTATAAATGATCTATTTGGTGTCCGCGCGGTTAGCCTAGTGGCTATCGCTTCGCAACCATATGCCTGAGGAAGTGTCCTAGGTTCGATTCCCGTCGCCGACGTCAGGAGCTTAAGGATTTTCCCTCAGCCATAGCCAAGTTAGCCGGTCTTGCACATGGACAGCAGGGTTTTCCCCCCCACTTTATCCTGGGTTTTTCATCCCGCAAGTAGGCAAACCCGACCTCTGAACAAACACACATGGATACAGTCAGGAATATTAACACAATCCCTCCAGCCCTAGCTCTGAATTGTCAGCTATGCCGGTCCTGAGCCCGGATAAAAATAGGAGGGATTGAAGTGGTGCCGTACCTCCCCGTAAGGGGCTCACGGCCGTTGAATCACCATACGAAATGAATGAATCTATTTGGCGTAAAATCAGACTGCCCTCATCTAAAATATTAAAGATTCTCGAAAGAATAATTTCTAAGAAAATTTTGGTAATGACACATAGCAGATTTATGCCCCTCCAGTTATTATATTTTTATAAATGTCCTTTCTTTGGTATTTATACTATTATTAATGTATTTCAATCCCTAGGGATGTCTCTTTTTTTCCAGATATCTTGGAACAATGCGTAGAGCATATCTGTGATTGTCGTCGTGCCAGATTTTAGAAACTCTGCCGGGACACCATCATGTCCTACTGTTTTCCCATTTTTCATTTCTTTAAAAACTTTTTAACTACAATTTAGATGGTTGGGCTGGTATCAAGTTTTAAATCATCTTCTTCTTTTTATTTCTGTTTGTATTTTATTACTGCTATTGTTCAAGATTTGATTAAAACGTTGTCTCCATCTTTCCAGTTGTTCTTCTGGACACCCAAATTTTTCCATTGAGATCCTACAATGGGACATTCTTTTGCATGTCTTCTCCAGAAAATCTTCTTGTAATACTCTCTCTCTCTCTCTCTCTCTGTACGTTTATACTTGTCTTCAGCTTGTTGTGCCCTCGATGTTGGTTCTTCAAATCATTACCGTTTATCTTTTCTAGAACTTCTCTTAGCTTTTTTATTTAAAATTTTATATTTATTTTTCAGTTTATTTCCCTTTTGGAGAGTATTTCTTGCACATAATTTCTACTTTATTTTTTCCCTTTCATCCACGAGTATCTAAGATTTCACCAATAACCATTCTTCTTTCTTTCTTTTAACATATCCCAAAAGATGTTGTGCTGTAACATTAAGGAATTTTTTTTACACATTTTTCCATTTAGCCTCTATATCATCATTCCTTATATCGTCTCCTTCATGAAACTTAATATTATATTTTCCTTTAACTTTATTTAAACTCATTGCAGACCTCAGCATTTTGTAATCGAGTAATATCAAATTTCCATCTATTAAATGTTTTCCTCTATTTTTTTCTCTCGAAACTATGACTACTTAGATCCTATTATTAGGGGGTTCTGAGCAAATATTAGCACTTTTTTTATTTCGGAGATTAATAACATTTTCATGCACCTTTGACTGATGGCAATATGGTCCATTTAATTCTGTGTTTTGCAATCTGGTGACATCCAGGTTACTTTATGAATTATCTTATGCTGAAGATTGTGCCACCTATTACTAAGTTACATTTGCCACACATTTCCACCAATAATTCACCATTTACATTTCTCTCTCCTAATTTACATTCCTCTCGTCCATTACATTCTCCAGTCCTTCATTATTTGTACCAAATTAAGCGCTGAAATCACCCATGAGAGGTATGCTCTCATTATCATGTGCCATCATCAAAATCTTATCAAGTAGACTGTAAAATGTTTCTTTTTCTTCAAAGGATGCATTCTCAGTTGGGGCATAGCCGAACAATTCTTAGTCTTCCAAATTTAGTCTTAGAATTTACTGTTATTATTCGTTCTGAAATTGGTTCCTACCCAATCATTTCTTGACTAAATATTTTGCTCTGAGGATTCCAACTCCATATTGATGTATATCAGTTATATTAGGCATCGTGAAGGAAGAAATATATTCCCACTGGGAAAATTTATTCTACCAGTACCATTCCATGTTTCTTCCCTAATTCAATTTTATATTTTTCCATATCCTTTCTTAGTTGTGCTAGTTTTCCTGTTTGATAGTGTTTTAACATTCCATTGACCAATTGGTTTCCTAATTTTCCAAGCTTTGGTCGATACCAAGGAGTCGGTCGCATTTCTACATTTATACGACTTGAAAACAGTATTCCCAGAGAGTTCCTATTCTGTTGCTAGGGCTGCTACTTCAGCATCCAGACATGCATTTTATATACAGCAATTTCACGATTAATGTGCCTAATTCGTTCTTTAAAACAGGCGCATTCATTGAAAACGCACTAATCGAATATAATAACCCTTTGGGAAAATGTATCATTCGTTCCTCAGATTTCTTTTTTGACGCTTAATTTTTGTTATAAAAGAATTATGATGTGTCTCAGGACCTAGTTAAAGGAAAACCATGAAGCTGAAAGAGAAGACAATAAAACATATTTAGAATATAAATTTATTATTCTGCTTCTTACCAAAGAAATGAGCTAACGTAGTTTGCTTAATTCTTTGGTAAGAATTGAGCAAACTACGGGCATTCTGTTTATTTTTCTCATACAACTGATGGTATAGCCCTATTGCCTCTTCTGCAAATTTTACTGGTTTTCTCTCTTCACCAGGGTCAATCTCCAAGCATTGCGGCTTAAAGATTTTGATTGTACGAAAACTATTTTCAAATTGTTTCTGTGAAACCTCTTGGGGCTTGTTCAGTGATTAACTTTTCTTCATATTCTTCAGGATCTTCCCGCTGTGCATCTAAATTTAGCAGGTCGGAATCGCTCAACTTCTCAGAATGAGATTTACTTAACTTACATTCATTTGAAAAGCCTCTAAAATCATTTGCAATGTGAAGAATGTGCTTCTAAATGACTCGCATATTGCTAGCAGTAATTTCATTCGACTTTCAGACTTTATAAGTAGACTGAGATTTCTCTGCTTAGAAAAGTCTTGGAAGGCATTCGCTTCCAAAAAAAGACCGGTTTCATCGACGTTAAATATTTGTCGATCACAATAGTCCCCTTCTTACACAATTTTCTTCAAAATCTCCGGATTTTGATTTAATAAGGCCAGTGTTTAGAAGGATCCGTTTTTGGTTACAATCTTCGATCCATGTAAAAAGCAGTCTCTCTAATTCAATCATTATAATACTTTGATTTCGAGTGCATGCAGGATGAACTTGAAGTGCATGCAGGATGAACTTGATGAACTTCTAAACACTGGCCTTACCTTTCTCTTTGTATTCAGCAGTTGATTCACCCATTTTTGTGTTATTTTCCTATTTTTTCTCTGGACTCGCCTTGTACGTTTTCTTTGTTATTTCAAGTTTTTCTTCCAATCAGATTGCTTTTCGAATCATTTTCACACTTCTGTTTTTTGCTCACTAATTCCTTTACTCATGATTAAAGGTTAGGAAAATAATTTAAAATAAAAGAGTAAAGAAAACAATTGCACGAGATATGATCAGAAAAATTCTATGTAAAGAAGACGACATAAATTTTGGGGGTAAATTTGGAACATAGTGTACATGGAAATAGTGTAGAATGCCATTAAAAAAGAACTTTGTAAAATATTTCAAATCGTTAACTAAATTATTTCATCCTGGTGAGTGAATTTTTAAAATAGTTAGCCATGAAAAATGTATAAATAGAATATTTTTAAAATCTGTAACATTTATTTTTAAGATGTATATAGGCACACTAATCGAATTCTACAGGCGCACTAATCGAATTTGGGTATCGAAAAAATGACGCACTAATCGAAAACGCACTAATCGGGGACGCATTAATGGAGGGATTGCTGTACAAGCATTTACTCTCGTGTAGATGTTTCAGTTATATCGCCGTTACCCGGTCACCCGGTTATATCACCGATACCCGGTTATATTGTGATTACAGGATTCCATCACGAGAAACTGAGGGTAGTATTTGAGTGGGAGGGGTTATATATCATGGAGTCAAGGACTTCATATTACGCAATCATGACCACACCGAATCCTTCAGCACATATAATGGGTTATAACAACTATTACAAAATACATTTATTGTTTAACTCATTACTTTTTTCAAAAGGCCTTTTCTGGCTCATTCTATATCGGCACAGAATACTACATGTAGGATATGCAACAGATTAGAAACTGACAGTCTTGGTTAAGCACATGTAGCTTTCTTTTAACGTTTGGTTCTTTGCACGAGACCATTAAATAGTTATTCTGGTCATTGACTATAGGAACTTCTTTCATGGTATTTTTCAACCAATTTTCGTAATAGTCATCTTTAACTTCCGTTTTTAATTCCATTATTCAGGAATTCAACCATAAAACGCAAACTATTTCGGAGAGTAATAGAGTTTTGAAGGTCATAAATAGTCTCAGTTATCTGTTGTTTAATTATTATAAAAAATCGTCAAGAATGCACAACTGGTCTGCTTACAGATTTCAAAAAGTTATTAAGGTAAAAAAAATCCCGCTTAATCTCTTTGAAAAATTAAAAGAGGTAAGAGAAATTTATTTAATTTATTTAGGATGTTAGCATAATGACAGCTTAATAGAAGACATTGAAGTAATTATTTCAAACATGTTTCTTTCCTAATTCTCATTTCATCTCTAAATAAATAAATCATTCATTATTTCAAACAAGACCTTAGTCTTGCAAAACTGCTGTCTTAACCAGAGATAAGCAAGACCAGAACGAATCGGCAAGAAAAATATGCCCCATGCATTGCAGAAAAAAGCTGAAAAAACGCTGATTGGTTGGCTTATTTGGATTTAACGCCGTAGCCACTCAGACTATGAAACCAGTGTGTTGTCTGTGCGCGTGTTCTTATGACCGGTTCCTGTTTTGGTGAATGCAAAACCAGATTTTGTGGGAAGATAAATCCTGTTACCACACTATGCGACCCGTTAACTCATTTTCATTTCAGTTAAAAGGCTTCAACGCTGTGTTGTGTTATGAAAATTATAACAATAAATATGAACCGAATTCATATCGAAGCAGGCCAGTCAGATGTTTGTCGCATATCGTTTTACTTCATCACAGAAGTGTGTAACGGAGTTTAGATCATGGTTTGAACTAGCTTGTCCATTAGACCAACGTCGTCTTTCTCGAATCAAGCCATAGTATACATCGCTGTGTCACGGAAAGAATTCATTGTTCTCCTTGAACTACTACATGGTAGAACATATAAATGGAGAATGAGCAAGGTAAAGGAGAGGATCACATGGATATTTTTCAGTTTCGCGAGAGCATCAATATAAACCAGTCCAGTGAATTGTAGTAGACCAGGGTCAAAGAAAAATGATGGACATAGAATCTTAGTGCTTATTACCCTATATTTAAATACGATGATAATCAGATAGCTTGATTGCCTTTGATTGTATTTTGTTTTCTAAATAATGATAATTATGCTCTGTTTCTCCACCGTCTCCTTCGAAGTAATTCTTCGGTAACCTTTAAATAGAAAAAAACCAATGACTATACTTCGAATAATAATGAATTTGTTTTGGACAAGCACTTTCAGCACCGCAATTTTGAAATTCGAAACTCAATCAAATGCTTAAAAGTTATTTCAGTGTTCAGGTTTCAACGTTTTCTAATTTTTTTCTAGTAATCTCTTCCCATTGTGAGCCAGAAATTCATGCTCACGTGCCCTTCCTGAAAGTATGACAGCAAGGTATTACAAAAATCAACCAGAAAATGCTGAAATAAACGTTCAAAAGATCGATCATATTCTGTTATTTTTATAACATTTCATATATTTTTACAACGATTTTATAACATTTCTCTTCTAAGTCACAATACATAAATTTGCGAATTTGAAACCAAAAATGAACAAATTAATAATGAAGTCGTGAATAGGTTGTTTTATGTACAATTAATTTACTTATAATCAGGAAGATCCAGATTACAAATTAAGTGATCACACCATAGATTATCAGAAAAATTTAATAGGTTTCATAAATACAACATTAAAACAGAATGAATATCGAACTGAAAACGAACGAACGAAGTGGATTATCATTGCTTCTTAATTTCGTCATTTTATAATGCTTAAAAGTTATGATATAACGACGTTGATCAGTGAAGAATACGAATTTTCAGTCCATTGTAATGTCTATTTTGTACATCAGCAGATCAACTGTAAACGTGCATTTGAATACATTTCGAAAATTTAAAATATCCCGCTGTTACTTACATATTCATACACCAACGGACAGTTCTCTTTTGCTGCTATTTCATAAGCTGAGTTTTCCCCAATGTGGACCGGTATTTTTGAGGTCATTTTATTCCAGACATGAATAAGATAACTCTGATTAAATTTAGTTATCACACTTGTTGCTTCTGTTTTTTTCATGTAATTCTTGCCTTGTCTCCAGGGTACTGGAAATGCCGCTTCTGGATCAAGTATTTTGATGTTGCAATTATTTTTATGGGCATATTCGATAGATTTTACTCCACAGTGTGATTGCAAAACTCGAAGCAGGAGTTGCGGTCCGTTATATCCCCATGCATCCCTTCTATACGTGTTGGCAAATTCATGAAGGCATTTCTCCAAGTAATGATGATGCTGGTCTAAGATAATAACTGCGCTTCCTAGATCAGCGTAGTCTTCTTTAAATAATGTATTTTTCAGTTCGTTTAAAGACCTTAATACTACAACATCCAAATCAAGATAAATACCGCCATACTTCCATAGAATAGTAAACCGCAGAGCATCGCTAAGATGTGAGACTTTATATGAACCATTTCTCCAGTTGGACTTTAAGAACCAATCTCGGAGTGGTGTGTCTTCCAAGAATTGTGTTATATTGAGTGTTTTGAAGTTCACATTAGGGTATTCATGGTTTATTTTCAG
Source organism: Typopeltis vanoorti (assembly GCF_054136105.1). Classification (NCBI taxonomy): domain Eukaryota; kingdom Metazoa; phylum Arthropoda; class Arachnida; order Uropygi; family Thelyphonidae; genus Typopeltis; species Typopeltis vanoorti. Next base: position 60,822,846 of record NC_143559.1, read on the forward strand.
CATAAGATGTGTCCTGTTTATGTTAGCACTTATAAAATACAATGTTACCACCATGTCAGGATTGAGTTTAGCTGCAGATTCAACTGAACACATCTGACGGCTGTTCAACATTTCTCTACCAGAAGTTTCCAAGAAAAATATTTGAACATCATTTGAAGACGTATATATTCTCTGTAGAATTCCTTCTGAAAAATAATTAAGAATTACGATTTAAATTTTGTGTATGATTTCGTATGAAAAAATAAATAAATGATTTGTTTTAATTAAAAATATCGATTAATTTCATTTCTATTGGAGTGTTTATTTACATTTAAACGTATATTTAAAATTATTTACATTAAAATATGTTTATTTCATATGTGAAATAAGTAACATGTTATTACTAAATACTGCTATAAATGGAAGAAGAAAACACAAAATAATGAACTTTTAAACTTTTGATTATTATTTTAATAATTTAAGTTGAATTCCTATTAACTTGATATATTTAAGAAAATATATATAAATCTTCATCGTGAAAGAATTAATTTCCAAAAATTCCTAATGAATTTGACTATGTTCAAATCGGCTTAATTATTTATAGAAATCTTTTGTGAATGTTGTTTTCATTTTAGTGTGGATTCGAACCCAAGGGCACATAGGCTCTCTTGATTGATGATAAACACGATATTAGTTTATTCTAATAAGCAATGGAAATATTTCCGATCACGTGTCAGGGGAAAAAAGTAAGTCGAGTCCAGTGTTTCTTGCTTATCGAATGACACGTGCGTTCCAATTATTCTATGGAAGCAACTATATCATAAATAGGATAGTCTTACATGCACCATATAGTCTTCAATAAAATTTAAAAAAAAAACAGTCTCAATAAAAATTGAGGTAAACAGGAGACAATCGGAAACAGACCATTCAGAAATAAATAAAGGGGCACACCGATAACATACGCTAATTTACGGAAACGCAAAATTAACAGCCATTATATGAAGACATTTTTATACTACTCCTATCCATGAAAATTTGTAAACCTATTGTAAGTTAGTACAGCGGGTGGGCTAAGGATTTTTTTCTATATAGAAAATTGTTTCACTTAGTTGTAAATTAAATTAAAGATGCCAAAAATTAAATTCTAGGTTTAATCCTTTATCCAAGTGGATGCAAGCAAAGTTTCAGGGAAGGATCACTATCCAGACTGGTTTCGACCTTTATTGACGTAAAAAAGTAAAGGGGGTATTCATAACAGGCCTATAATGAAATCCCCTTTGGCGAGTAAGAGAGCCTGATAGTGCATGAAAAATAAAAGTATGTTGAGAGTATGATAGATAAAAAAAAGCCTTATTAGTGGGAGTCAGATTCAGAAGAGATACTAAAGTTGAACTAATGCAGAAAGTATATATTTCCCTTACACAATTAATAAAATGGTGCGCATTTTGTTTGCTTACACTTTATATGTTAATTTTATATATATTTGTATTTTTTCCATAGTCTGATAACTCTACTCTAGAGACCAATTATTAATTTTTTTTTCAAACAGCTTCAGGTCACCAGGAGATGTTTCACACGACACAATGAAATTCATCTCTCTTACCCAAAGACAATCCCAAACATCCATGTCCACAGTTTGTTAGTTAGAGAGATGATTCGCCAACCATTCTGGCAAACAAAAACACACATTTTCAGTTTTTATTTTAGTATGTTGAGAGGATAATTTAATAATAATAATAATCGTATTATAATAATAATACGAACGGGCGCACGGTGATATTGCTCCAGTTTTTATAGTTTTAAAGTGGTTCCAACTCCTGTTTTAAGTTGAAAGTGTTCCAAGTAACCCAACTTATCAAGACAGTGTTATAAAATTCAACGAGATCGGCTAAGAAGAAACCAAATTTTGAAGTGTTGAAAAGCGAACAGAGAGGACCGTGGTCAACAACGAGCGAAGAACAAAGGACGTCACCATCTTTACAAAACACGTCATACTGCCTAAGGGAAGAAAGGTGTCATGGAGTGTATCAAATGCCTGGAGGATTTATCGTCCGACGGAAATAATATAACTTGTACGAAACGCAGTAGGATTCTGCACTTAAAATGTGCAGACTTTTCAGAAACAACTGGGCAACATAAATATAAATCCGATGTAACACGCGAGGAATGGAAGTGCGCACTCTGTAGGAAGAACAAAGAAACGCACTAGAAGAAGACACCCTACGACGCAGCCGATTATATCGGAGGCAAAATCAGACGACGAACTGAACAAACAAAAAAATGCAGGTGAGTCCTATAATTTGAACTCCTTAAATATACTAAGAGAAAATGGTCTAGAGACTATAAAAACCAGCTTAATAGACCTTGTGCAAGAACTCTTTAATAAACAGAACGAAGAAATAACAAAAAAATATAGCAAATATGAAGATTTGGTAAAACATATTAATTTAGCAGTGATAGAAATGTTGCAAACGGTAAAAGACATTAAAATGAGCATTAACGCATTAAATGACAGGCAACACAATTTGATCAAAGAGACATCCGAAATCCGTCAAGAACTTCATTCTCTAAAACTACAATACGAGCGTTTAAATCAGCAACAACATAAAGAAGATCTTGTCATAAACGGTCTTCCTGAAACTGCACCTACAGAAAACCTCAGAGACGTGGTTTTAAAATTAGGCCATGCAATTGATATCCTCCTACAGCTTAACGACATTCAGAACGTAAATCGGATTCCTAGGAAGAGCAAAAATCAAGGTTTTCCACGACTTGCACCAGTCAGAATTCGTCTTAAGAGCAAGTCCACAAGAGACAATCTCATAAAAGCCAGCTGGCAGAAAAAACCAGTCGCCAAGGACTTGATCGCACAGCAAGACAATACACCAATCTTCCTATTCGAATATTTAACACCATTCAACCAGAATCTGTTGTACCAAGCAAGGAAAGCAAAAATAGAAAAAAAATTACCAATTTCTTTCTTTTTGTGACTTCCTTATGATTCGTAAGGAAGTCACAAAAATTCAAAGCCGATACAAATTAAAAGCTCAGAAGAGGCATAGAAAGGCTGCCACAGTGAAAAAAAAAGCCTCCTAATTAGCTCAAAGAAAAGCCAACAATAAAAAGGAATATGAACCATCAAGACAGATGCAATAACACAGGATATATCGACAATGTCATTTTGATCAGACCTTTCAGATCATTCATTTGACCTCCCAAACACCTGCCTACTTCCAACACAGCAACGAAATCAATAATATATATATATATACATATATATATATATATATAACCAGTGTCATCCTCATATAAGCTAATTACAAAGCTTAGGATGCAGTTGAGACATTAGATCCCAGTAGTAGTATTTATCTAACATTATTTACTTAACATTCTGTAATGAATACTTGTAGTAAACAGAAAATGTGATGGCAATACTTCAGTTATAGGATAAAAAGCCAAACGGCTATTTTTTCTGGCAAATTTAATTAAATTAAGGGGATAAAAATTCCTTGTTATTTTTACAGCCAGTATGCGAAACTCTGAGATCGAAAACTACGATCTAAGTGTTTCATGCCGAAGAACTCTCGGCGATATCAAGCGTAAGTGAACACCTGGTAGTACAACACCAAGGAAACTCGAAGCAAAGGTGGAGCAAGCTCCCTCACTATCCTGGATATTTTCTCATAATGTAAAACACAGCTCCTAGGAGATGTAATACTGCCTTACATTATGAGGAGAGGTCACTACCCAGACCGGTTTCAATCTTTTTTGAGGTTATCAGTGAGTAGGTAGACCTGGATGATATCAAAGTTTAAATGAAAATAACTTACATACCTTCACTTTACGAATGCCAGTAAGTAAGTTCTGTAAGTTCTTCATATGTAAGTTCTTTTCACTTAAACTTTGATGTCATCCAGGTCTACCTACTCACTGATGACCTCAAAAAAGGTTGAAACCGGTCTGGGCAGTGACCTCTCCTCATAATGTAAAGCAGTATTACTTCTCCTTGGAGCTGTGTGTTACATTATGAGAAAATATCAAGGAGAGTGAGGAAGATTGCTCCACCTTTGCTTCGAGTTGCCTTGGTGTTGCTACCAGGTGTTCACTTACGCTTGAATTCGCCGAAACTCTTAGATCGTAGTTTTCAATCTCAGAGTTTCGTATACTGGCTGTGAAAATAAAAATAATAATTATATATATATAATTATTATTATTAAAAATATTATATATATAAAAAATTATTATTGTTTGTATCATTATTGTATTTATGTAATTTATCTGAGAAATAATAAAATGTTAAGAAATAATAATAAATAATTTATTATTATTATTAACAGAGACCTCCAGGGAGTCAGAGACTCATCGAGGGAGGACATACTACACACACACACACACCAGCTATCATACTTATTCTTGAATTCATTCACACTGCTTGCACTCACAACATCCAAAGGCAATCCTTTCCAATCACGCACCACCCTGTGAGGGAAAAATCTAGCCCTCACATCCTCCTTGGCGGCCTTCATTCTCAGCTTCCAAGGATGTCCTCTTGTCCTTCCCCCACCTCCATAAATTGAAAAATTCCACCAATTGAAATCCTGTATGACCCTTTCAAAAGTTTGTAAGTCTGAACCATATCTCTTCTGTTTGCTAGTACCTGCAATCTACAAATTCTCAATCTGTCTTCATAATCAGTATTCCACAATCCTGATATCATTTTAAATATCATTACATAATATCATTACACTCTCCTTTGTACTCTCTCCAATATACCAGAATCACAACGGAAACCAGGAGACTAGATCTGCGCACAATAGTCCAAGTGAGGTCTTATCAAGGCCTTGTAAAGTGGCAAAATAGCATCCTTATCTTTACATGTGAACGTTCGTTTCAACATTGCAATTATCTTGAGTTTTATTTGCAATCTTTGCCACATAGCTCCTAAACTTTCTATCTATTAACACTCCAAGATCCCTAGCCTCATCAATTTCTTCTAACCTAACTCCACCAATATAATACGACAATGGATATCTAATCATCCCTAAGTGAATGACTTTACATTTACTGACATTTACTGACTTTATATTTATCAGAGATATCAGAGGGATAAAAAAGGTGTACAAATAAAAATATGTAAATACGGAAATATAGGCAGTGTAATATTTCAAAAGTGAAATCATTTGTTTTTACAAAATCATAAATATTTTACATATAAAAATGCATACCATACATTGATTACATTAAATTTAGCAACAATAAAGAATCCAGCCCAGAATGCGAGCAACATTCAAGTATGCTACCCAACGTCTGTGAAAGTATTCGGGTGGTAAACGTTTGACCTCTAGCGCTAGAAAGGATTCCTTATGTACCCTGTTAATGTTTGAAAGCTTTGAAACCTTGCATGGGCAGTAATCACATAAAACAAATATTGACATATTACTCGTGACCTTAGATGTCACTTTGAAACAAGCAACCTTAGATATTGAAACAAAGAAACAACTCTCTTCTAGTTTATGCATTTTGGTATTTTATGCATAGATGAGATTACAATCTCATTCAACTTCTAAAAAGCCACTTAAGCTATTTAATGACACAATCGTATGTTTTCTCAGAAAACTGCACGAACCCACAGAAAGTGGTGATATAATAATGAAAACTAATAAACACAGATATCAATGAAATATAAACGACGACAAAAACCATGGTTTTTCATTGCTTTTTCATCCTGCAGAATAGAATAGTCGTCCAGAATCTCTGCAGTTTATAGGCATAAAGTAAAAAATAAAAATAAATCTACAATAAACCAAGAAATATTAAGTGACAACACAAAAAAATGAATTTTCGTTCTCTTTTCCTTGATATCAATACTTGGGTCATTATTTCATTAATGACAACTTTTGTATGCTTGGTTTTCTCATTAATTAAAAAAAACAGCCAGAAGACTGCAGGGGCTTTCAAATTCCTATAGCTATATCTCATGATTATTTAAAAATTCGAAGATAAATATGGTGACTGAGGCTAGTAAGAGCCAACCACGGAGATACTATTCTTTACACAGCCGAGTAGTAGCACGATGCTTGGTGGTGATGTAAAGGCGGACATGCAAGAAGATAATTTTTGAGGCCATGTCTGACAACTGCGAAAAGCAAGAATAGCACAATAAACAGAGCAATTCTCACATCTGATTCATATTGAAGATATTCTTGATGTGATAAGAATTTTATCTAAGAAAACGAGCAGTATTTGCTTGACATTTTATCCTAGTATCCTAATTATCTTCTGTAAAGTTTTCTTGGAATATTCCTACTACAACATCTCACACATTCTGTGGCCATTTTACCACCAACTTTCCACGTTTTCCTGTTGCTTCTTTATTACATATACCCATCCAAGAGAGCTTCATACCACCGTCATCCTTCAGAACATAGCCTCGAGGGGTAAATACTTATTATTATTTATTCTTAATCCACTCAAGGCACTACAGGTTTACAAGCTTAGTTTACCAACTTCATCCTCAGTCTACACTGAATAACGTGCCAATTACAGAAGGACCAATCTATCTTCCAAAAAAAACATGTAGCAAACTCCGCTCTTATAGAAACTCGTGCAACTCAGCATGATAAAGAAAACTGATTTTGTGACGATATTGTCGAAAAGTGAGGGAGGTGTTAGGCTGCCACACGAATTTAAAACAGAATTACTGGAATGCAGGGAACTACCGTCCGCGGGATTAGGCCTAGTGGCTGTTCGCTTGCAACCATATGCCTGGGGAAGGAGTGTCCTAAGTTCGGTTCACGTCGGAGACCTGAGGAGCTCAAGGATTTTCCTCAGCCATAGTCAAGTTAGCCGGTCTTAGGCGTGGGCAGTAGGGTTTTTCTCCCAGTTTAGCTGGATTTTTTCATCCCGCAAGCAGGCCTCGTGCACACACACACGGACTACAGTCATGAATATCTCCAGTAGGGATGCAGCAGAGGAGTGGCGTGCCGGTTGCATTATTTCGCCGTGACTCTTCATTAGGAGGAGACCAAACCCGTCTGTAGCAGATGGAAGGGAGAGATACATAGATAGATAGGGAACTACCGATGCCAACTACAATGGAAATATTTGTAGTGGATGCAAGCAACGAAAACCGAAAGTTTATGTGAAAGCAAGTGGGATGAACTGATGAATGATGGGTCATAAACCAATGAAATTGCTCTCTTTTGCACCGAGTCAACTATATTTAGATTTCGCTTGAGCGGCGAATTTTCATTGTTTTTTCCCAAATAAGTTTCTTTAATCAAGTCTGTATCAATAGTAGTATCATTTATAACATAAAATATCAATTCAAGCAGTTGACATCATAGTAGGCATTAACTCCCATGATATCATAGTTAAAATTTAATCCTAAGATTGCCTTATCAAAGGACTCATATAATCTGTTGTAGATAAGCAGTTCATCCCATTGCAGAAAATCTACAGTGTAGAATTTGTTTTTTTGTTTTTGTTTTTGTTTTGCAAATTCGAAATCCAGGAGTTCATCTGTAGTTTAGTTTTAAGGCGTTTTTCTCTCGGTAAAGAACAATAACTCATATTTTAAGGATTTATTTGTTTGTAATCAACGTAATCACTCAGTTACTGAAATTCCACGCTGTAGCGATATTATTGTAAAATTTAACGTGAACTCGATGGTGTAAACATTAGAGATGTAATTTATTACATCCGCCATTAACAAGCCACAAACAACATTTGGGCGATATCAATGATAAGCAGGCAGCCGAGTAGAGACATATTTATGTTCAGGTGTGAGTAATAATGGATACATATTATCACTTGAATTATTAGAACTCGAGCTGATAGTGGGAGCCAGAGTAGCTGATAAAAGTACAGTACCTGTACTTTTATAAACCTTCTCATAGTATGAACAAATTTTACATATGGACAATTTAATTCTTTATAATTATACCTATGACATTATACCCAGTGCATTGTCTTGCTGAAAGAGACAACGGTCATTTCCGTAGAAACGACACAAAGCAGGAAGCATTGCATTGTCCAGAATGTTCTGATACCATTTGGAGTTCAAAGTTCGTGGCACCACAAACAGAGGTCAGGGGCCAAACCAGGAAAAACAGCCATGCCATCACACCACATCCTCCGAATTTTATATTTGGGTTACGCACTCTGGTATGGTAAGAGACTTTCATTGGGCATCCGGCATAGCCACAACCGTCCATCTGCACTGTACAGAGTGTAGAGTGATTCTTCGCTCCATAACACCGCTTTCCAAGCTTCCACGTCTCACTGTATATGCTCTTTGCACCAATGAAGACGACACTGCTTGTGGGTTCGGGAAATGTGGGGCTGGCATATTGCGGTCCTAACATTTAAACCCATGTTGTGAGCCTCCATTCTGAATGTTTTGTCAAAGATTCATGTTCCAGTCGATGAAACTCCCGCATTCAACATATGGGCCGACGAACGGTGGTTTTTACACATTATCCTTCATTGCACCCTACCCTCCGGTCAAGTTCGGTGAGTGTGGTGTGGGTCTTACAATATATATATATATATATATTGTAATATTAGTAATTTATATTAATTTCCATTTCAGTGTGTAATTCAGTGTACAGTCTTTTAATCAAATCTGCAGACGTCTGTTTCTAAATGACAATTCTAAATAATTAATGATTGAAAAAAATCATAGAATAATTGTAGAGATCGTTATTACGGTCAAATGTAAGCAAAATCCCTACTTGTTTACAAAATGTTCAAACTTACCAAATTAAAATAAAATTACAATTAGTACTTCTAAATTTATTACAATTTTTTTATGAATCCAGTATCGAAACGTCAAAGTTACGCACGCTAAATTATGATCTGTTGAGATCATTTATATCAATTTATTCTGCTGTTGGATTCCGCGACAGTTTTGTATAGTAGAACATTTACGGTATATTTCTTTCCTCCTCTTGTAGAAGAAATGTGCTCTGTTCGTCGACAGTATTACGCTCTGTTATAAAGTAAACAAAACTCTTCGTTTTCACTTGATCCAAAAAAAAAAACATGATTGCACACATACAATACAAAATAATTCGAACAATTATTTACTATTTTATCTTAATAAAATCTTACTGACCTCGTTTAATAAACCAATAGCCTATAAATGAAAGAAGTAAGGATAATCCAAGTAATGGTAATATGGTGGTTTTTGCATGCATCACTGTGGTGTTTTGAAAGACAGCAACCCCATCAAACTTTGATTCCTGTCACTAAACCGCTAACTGGAAAGCTCCTGATATGAATTGTAATTTTCAGTCTTATATATGACACTCACTGAGTGAGGACAATTTCTGATAACTCTTGAGATAAAATTCATTTATCAATGTCTCGTATGACACCTGTAACAAAACTGATAATGGGAAAAATAAAACGTATCCTTTATGTCCATTATCCTTTTGCTGTCGAATTATTCTAATCGAAACATAAATTACATCCAATACCCAATTGTGTGCCCTATTGTATGGAACTTATAGTAGCGATTGAGACGCGTTTAAACTTTGGAACACATTCTCAGTGAGATAATCCTGATGGATTAAGATACTAAGTCTTGTTTTGTGCTCTGGGCTATTGGTGATATGTTATCAAACTATAAAATGTGTTTCGTGTCTGAGAAAAGTGCTTCTTAAAATCGCCAAATAGTTGATAAGTGATAAGTTCAAAGTCCAGACTATGTTTGCGCAAGGGGGGGGGGGAGGCTAAAAATCTCGTTGAAAAATTCAACGTCTTTATCAGTTTATTATTTTTATATAAAACTATAATAAACATACAAAAGTAATTAGGAAAAGTCAATACTTAACTGTTACTTTAAAATTTATTAAGAAAACAAAAAAAAATATAAAAAAATCCGAACATTAACCTGAGCGACATTCCCAAAAGGTGTAGGACAAATGCACTTATGTGATAATTTGAATATTATTTTAGACAAAAATAACAAACCTAAGTAATAGTCCAAATGAGGCCTTGTTAAGACCACACTTGAACTATTGTGTGACAGTCCTGTCTCCCGGTTTCCGTTGTGATTCTGATATATTGGAGAGAGTGAAAAGGAGAGTGTTAAAAATGATGTCAGGATTATGGAGTACTGATTATGAGGACAGATTGAGAATTTGTAGACTGCAGACACTATCAAACGGAGAACGAGGGATTGAGACTTATAAACTTCGGAAAGTGTCATACACGATTTCAATTGGAGGAATTTTTCAATTTATGGAGTGTGGGGAAAGGACGAGAACGCATCGTTGGAAGCTAAGAATGAAGGCCACCAAGAAGGGAGTGAGGGTTAGATTTTTCTCTCATAGGGTGGTGCGCGATTGGAATGGATCGCCATTGGATGCTGTGAGTGCAAGCTGTGTGAATGAATTCAAGAATAAGTATGATAGCTGGTGCGTGTAGTATGTGGCCTTCCTCGATGAGTTCCTGACTGCCTGGAAGTTTCTCTAATAATAATAATAATTATTCAAAAATGTGTTTTCTACTGCAATCGAGTAACCACTTTGAAAGTGTATCGATAATCCGATTACAGTCTGCTACTCAAAATCACATCTTTCCTCTACAAGAGCACCTTAGTGTAAACTTGACAAAAATAGTATAGGTTGATAATAAGGGAAAAATACTCAGTAGGCGTGTTATTACCACTTAGTCCGAGTTCCACGCCCTTCTAATTTATGTTGGACTCTCTTATGTTGTGCATAACTAACACATAACGATCATTAACACTATAGCAGTGTGTATTAAAAGCACATCTAATCTGAAATGTGATGTCATTTTAATATAGGAATCTTACATCAATATTAAAACCTGAATAAGTACCTAACAGAACAGTCGATTCTTGCATTGAAAGTGTAAAAATTACTTTTCTTACAGGTTCCTATGGTAATACTCAGGGCCGGGCTAACACGGTAAGCAGACGATGCGTCTCATTGGGGCGCTTTCTTCAAGGGTGAAGTGAGTAGAAAAATAAAATAAAAACACATTTTAATATGATCGTTTATTAAATGTGGATATGCACTAAATATAGCCACCAAAGGTTGGTCGAGTCTCTGCTACTAATGGCTTACGCAAAAAGTTAGGCAAATCTGAGTGCGGTTAGTAGTTGGAAGGAGTTCAAACGCTCGATGCTGTTGGCACTTTCCTGAGGACTGACCATTCTCACAGGGTTAACTTTGGCCTGTAAACTGACGTCAGACCTCTGTGCCCTCGGGGAAAGTGGGGATATGACAATGCTCTAAATATACTGAAATAAATAATATGACTTTTAATAATATTTAGCACAAACTGCAATTTGTTTTTCGAGTAGTGAGTGTAGTATAGAGTTAGTGAAAGCACTAAACAAGCCGGAAGTTGCCCGGGGCATCGCATTACGGCGGCACCTTATGTGCCGGGAGCATTCGCCAGTTGAGACGTCAGGCACGCACCTGTAATAGGCTTAAACTCTATGACGAGGTGACATTTGGAAATTCTTTGTAAATCATCGAACTGTTATTTACTAAATACACAGTGAATGTGTAGCTAATTCACACTGAGATAAGTCGATTCAAAATTTAACCTAAGCCTTTGCAAATCAGCGAAAAATTTATGCATTTCTTTAAGTTTTTATTTTTTTTTATTTACATTTATTCTTACCAAAAATTAAATACATTTTGTCACGTCTTTACTTTCCGTAATACTAACTTGATTCCTGTGAGACGTCCCCTTTTCAACTCAGACGAATTTGTTTGATTAATTGCTGCGTCAGCCTAAGTCTAAGGATAGAAATATCTTATCCTAAGGAAAGTTCACAGAGATCAAGTGTCACCAATAATATTAAATTAGATCAACGAGCTGTGGATACCTTTGCTTTGCAGTCGTAGCCCTTTACTCTTAATTTTCTTTGGATATTCCCCGCATGCATAGGTTTGATAATTTTATGGGTGGTGAAGTCAGTCAACATGTTCAGAACACACATACAGTAAGTATAAATCAGAAAACATGTTTATTTTACAACTAAAGGTTACAAAGAAAAACACAATGTCAGTGCTAATACTAAGATAAAGAAATGTTTAGAATTTCACGCACAACTCTCTCACTTTAAATATACAAAGCATTGTTATATTAAAGAATCATTTATGCAAGTACTACATTAATCACATATTATCTGGTGCGTATTTGGCACAAAACATTATTCAGTTTCTTAGATCATATAAGTTCTAATATCAGTTCCATTACAATAACTGCTGCAATCACACAATACTAGGATTCTCAGACAAACAGTCCAACGAGATTTACGAGTATCATTGACTTTTTTAAGACATCAAAGTTCACTTCACTTCAGAACGATCTAAATTTCTTCCTTTCACAAATATCTAAACAATGTAATAAGAAATTCACTCTTTTCGTCTGTCGCTTCTAGTGGAATTTCACTGTTGTTACAACACACTGCCACGTGGGAATCATATGCACGATACGAATCTGGCACTCGTCTTTGCTATCTAACATCGGCTTGCTCTCGCCGATTGCCCTCGATTTGGATCTACCGTTGTCTGGTGCATCGCTTTGCCGGAACTTATGCTAGTCAGATACGGGAACATAGAGACTCGACATCGCCGTCTTAGCACGATGGGAAAACCGGAAGAACAGAGAAATAAACGGGGCCGGTTTTCAGACCTGCTCTGCCGTATTTATTTCATTTCTCAGCGCCCTCTTTTCGACTTCGAAAATACTTCGAAAATCTTGTATTTTCGGGAACGCGTACCCACGAACGTCTTCCACAAACTCTTCAGCCTTGGTCTTTGCGTCATAACCGTGGTATTTCTCCAATCTTTGACCGTTCGTTGGCAGTGTGTTAACCTTCTTGCATGCACAGTTTTAATTCTAATGGTTAAGTTTTCACATATATTCAAATTACATTATTTCTATTACATGGTTTTAGATTGCATAAAATCTCAGATTTAATACTTCTCTTATATATATATATATACAGGGTGTTCGGGATAAATTTGACATATTTATAATTAATTATATTTTTCCGTAAGTTACATGTATTAACACACACTTCTCTTCATTTAAAAGTTTGGACCCTTCTTCATTCATATACAAGATGTCAGAAAGGATGGATAGCTTGAACCCACCTGAATCATGGAAGAGAATAACTTGTATCATGATGATTCGTGCCCGCCATCAAAATAAGGATATTACGACTGCTGCCCAATGCTCCCTGAATACAGTAAAAACAATCAGGCATGAACTAGAGACTTGCAATGGTGACTACGAGGATGTAGCAAGAAGAAAGATCCCTAGCAGACGATCTGATTGCGTTCGTACAGCAGAATTCCTCGCAAATCTGCAGGAACAGGTGTTGAAGAACCCTGGCATTGGAATTCGGGCTTTGTTCGTGGAGTTGCTAACTGTAGTCAAGCCCTGGATAACAAGGGTAGCCAATGGTAGGCCGTATGTATGGCAGCAGGATTCGGCCCCTTGCCACACCTCTGGGAAAAGTCAAAAATGGTTGTCTGAAAATTTCTACGACTTCACCAGTCCAAATGTTTGGCCTCCAAACTCCCCAGACCTTAACCCCATGGATTATTTTGTATGGGGCGCAGTTGAAAAAGACACCAATCGCACTTCCAGTAATACAAAAGCCCAGTTAATGGATAAAATTAAAACAGTTTTTGCGGCCCTTCCCAGGGAGACTGTAGCATCAGCTTGTTCGAGGTTCCGAAGCAGAATTGAAGCTGTGATCGATGCTAATGGTGGTTATTTTGAGTAAATCTTGTTGATAGTATTGTAATTAACTCTGCCTGTAATGTTTTTTTGTCAATTCATTAAATTTAATAGATACAAAGAAGATTTTCTTTTTCCTTACGAAACTGTCAAATTTATCCCGAACACCCTGTATATATATATTAGTGATCAGAACTTAATCCACCTTTACCACGAGTTGCCTTGGTCTTGCATTACCTGTAGGATCAGTTAGACTTGCATCACTTGCAGGCGCAAACTTGACTTGTTTGTCTGTTTGCTTACTTGGGAAATGGAGTAAAACAAGGTTTAAAATTGCTTGGTGTTTTTAACATATATATATATATATATATATATATATATATAGGGCTTATTGTGGATGCCCGTCTGGCCTAAGCCACGATTTTGAAAACAGCAGAGCTGACCGGTTTCTCAAAAAGTGAAATATTCCAGCTGTTTAATCAGTGGAAAAACAATACCCATTACTTGTCTAAGAGGCGTAACTATTGTCCTAAGACAGTCAGGAACGAGATCGCCGTCGTCTGAGAAGGCTTGTGCAGATAAGCAGAGCTCTCTGTATGCAGCAACTGACCGAATCATTTAATGAAGGCTATTCCCGACCCGTATCTCACCGAACTATGCGCAGGGAATTAAATTGTGCAGGGAAGAATCGGAAAGTTCGTCTACAGTGGTGTCAGGAACACTGTGACTGGACACTGGAAGACTGGAAAAAGGCTTGTGGAACGATGAGTCATGATATACTTTGTTCTGTGACGGTAGGCAGAGGTTGATGGGAACCCTGCAATGAATCCAGTTTGTCTTGTAAACACCATTCAATCTTCTGGAGGTAGTGTCATGGTATGGGGTAATGTTCTGTTGGTACGGAAAGGGTCCCCTGATATTTCTGGAAGGTCGGATGTTCCTCCAAGGAATATCTGAACATTGTTGCCGATCAAGTCCACTCTGCAATGTAGAATTTTTATTCAGCAGGTGATGGTTGTTTCATGGACGACAATGCTGCTGTCTATCACTTAAGAACTGTGCAGCAGTGTTTCAACGAACATGACAACGACCACCATCTTCCGGGGCCACCACAAAGCCTGGATATGAACCCGAATATTGAGAATGTATGGGACGCGTTAGAAAAATAGATCCGTTAGCAAAGTTCTCTTCTGTCAAATTTCAGCCAGTTAAAGGACTGAGATTCAGAATGTCTAGTGAAGGCGCGATATGTTGTAGTCGTAGATGCAATCCAGTTGTGTTAGTAATGCTCCGTTCCTGTTTTTGATTACATTCAATTTTTTATGCTTTAGGTTACGAATTAATGAAACATCCCTTTATGATTGTGCCTCTTCATCTGGACTTCTATCTCTTCACACTTATTAGCATAAAAATATTCCTAATGATGTCTGATTCTCTAACTTCTCTATATAATATTTTATATTCTTTAGTCCTTTTGTCTCTTTGTTTCTCCAACCGCCTCCTTTTGATCAGATCCCTTGTTGAATCTAATATCCATGGATCTCTTGGTCTTCTAACTGGGCCTAGATACTTCTTGGCCTTGTCCTCTATTATAACTTTGATCCCTTCCCAGGGCATTTTAGACGAATTCTCCTCACTAGTCTCAAAAAGATCGTCCAACCCTATTGAAGTTTCTTCTGTGACCCCATTAGCGTTTACTCTGACATCAAGTCTTGTGGGATGGGCATGACTTGGAAAATTTCGGAGTCTCCATCTTACTTTAGTTCTTACTAGCTGATGGTCAGTACCATAGTCTGCTTCTGGATAAGTATGCAAATCAAAGATGCTTGTCTTCCACCGTTGGAGAACGAGGACGTAATCAATCTAGTGCCTTGACCTATCAGTCTTACATGTCCAAGTATAGGTCTTGGGTGTTTCTGGAAGCAGGTATTGGTAATAACTAATCTGTTAGCATGGGCAAATTCCAACAATCATTCACCACTGGTGTTACGTTCACCCAGACCAAATAATTGCACACTCGGGACTTGCTGTGATACTTTTCCCACTTTTGCATTAAAGACCGCTGAAATGAAAAGTACATTTGCACATCCCTTTTTTAGCTGCAGTGCAAGACAGTCTGTAGGTTTACGTAGAACTTCTCACTCTTTTCATCAGGCCTATCTGTGTGGTGTGCATAAACTATGATGATTGATACATAGGTAGGATGAGCCATAAGTCTACAAGTAATACAAAGTATCCTTTCATTAAGAGAATTATAACCAAGAAGAGCACTTTCCTGAACTATCCTCAGTACCATAGCTACTTCATGATGTTTTGAGTCACCTCCTGAGTAAACAACTAACTTACCATCCGGTCTTTTGAAGCGGTCTTCTCCATTCCCTCTGGTCTCTATAATTCTAAAGATATCAATTTTATGTCTCTCCATCTCTTTTACAGACAGTATCCATCTGTAGGCCCATACAATCCAAGTGGCAATATAAAATTCACCTCTTGGATTAATCCCGTAACTTCTGTATTCATCAGCCACCGTAACGTATGTTGGAGACTCTAATATATATCTCGAACAGGACCCTCTGCCTAAGCCCTAAACGCGGCTCTGATTATTATGCGCGACAACTGTATCATCTCGAGATGCATTATAAGGTGCAAACATATTAGGATCTTGGAGTGAAGTCACTGTAAGAAAAAGTGGTAGTGCTGCAGAGGCCCTATCCACATAGCTAGTGGGGGGGTGAGGGGCTTTGATCCCGAGTCCCATGTAGACCATGTGACGGTTTATTTTAGCTTACTAGGTGAGGCAAATATCTGAGAGAGAAGGCAGACTTCCATTGCATAAGGATAAAAGAAACAGTAAAATAGGGAAGATTCACCCCTAGCTCTCGAATATTCTAATATCACTGGGGAGGAGGTAAGAACAAGGAGGAAAAACAGAAAGAAAGAAGGATACGGATCAGTCTACAGAGAATATAACGGATATATATTACATGAAGTATGGCACGGTCCAGAATCAGGTACCTCAGGTTTGCCACTCCCATAGTCATTAAAGTGAGCCCTTGAGAGGGGGCTAGGAAAGACAATGGAAACAAACTAAAATATATCTCCTGAACAGTTAACTCAATGAAGAACATTAGCATGAAACCATTAATTTATAAAACGAAAAACATGAATGATAAATGTTAATTTGACTTTTGAATTTCGATTATTATTTCAATTGCTGCCAGTGAGTATCTTTTTCAAGCTCCAGCATGTAAAAAATGTTCCAGAAAATGATCAGAGACAACACTTTCTTTAGCTATACATATAGACGGTCAGTGACTAGAATCGAACTAATAATTCATTTTCTTTTTGCTGGTTGAGACTAAGGAAATACACGCCATTTCCAGAGGACTACACAGAAACTCAGATCCATAATATGCATTAATTTTTTTTTTATGTCTCTGTCCATACAAACTTATTCAGCTGGCTTCTGCCCACTTCAACCATCCTTACTTTGTTAGCTATCTCACTATGTAACTTACCATCTCCATTAAACATTAGGTCAAAACAGCTACATTTTATAACCGGTTTATTGAATTTACTGGTGAGAATGTTCTGATGATTCCTGTTTTCCTTTAGTTTCAATAGACTTTTATAGTTTTTATACTAAACTAGATCGAGCAGTTATCTAATTTGGTTAAGGAAATTTGAAGATTTTTGAAAACTTATTTGAAAGATGACGTACAGAGTAAAGAACTCCGCTGAAAATGATTTGAATATCAGAATATCGCCTTCATAAGTGTAAGATAATAAACAAGATGCTGTCGAAAGTACTGATAAAACTCAAGAAAAAAGATATAAAAAATCTTAAAATTATCTTAATTAAGAAAACATACACCAATCTTTTCTATGTAATAACATTGAATTTCATCTATTATACAACCGTTCCATGTATCTATGGAAAGTTTCACGAAAAATTAAACTACCGCTCTTTGTTCTGGAAGCAGAACTGCATTCCAGAACGAAAGTTGAACTATCGTCAACTGAACACAGCTGACGACAGTTCAAATTGCATCAACCGGAAGTTTCCAAGAAAAATATTTCAATAGGTTTGAGAAGGCATCTAACTGCAAGAACTTTGTTTTCCCTAAAATATTTCCCAGACTTTCACTTTATTCTACAAGAATGCAGTTGTGGCTTCATCTAGCTCTGCTCCTCGTCCACTATACGTGCGTTACCATACTCAACCCAGAGTGGCAGACTTTGCTATTCAGAATTATGCTACTGGAACACCTTTATTATTTAGACTTCAATAGTTAAAGAAAGTAAAAGTTCATTCGGATATGTAGTGGGAACTCATCGTTCATAGTAGTAGAATCAAATTTAACAGGAGTATCCACCGCACAGACATAACAAGAACTTATTGAATGTTTTTTTGTCATCGTTTCCAATAATGATACCATTCTTTACGTGTTTTTCCTAAAAGGAGAAAATTTGGTTTCAGAAGAAAGAATATGTCAAATCCGACGGGATGAAAATTTACGGTTAAGATTCTTATTAACTTAGAGTGTAACAAATTGCTTATCACCAAGTGCTCCTCTCTACAAAAAAAATAATAATTAACAATAATAAGCATACTGAAAACACAATAGTTTTGTGTACCAGTGCAGAGTTGTTCTGTTCATCAAATTGGTCTTCTTAACACATCGCTAAATCGACTGGAATCTGAAAGTCATAGATCAGTATATTTCAAAACCTTAACATTTTCTGCATCTGCTTCTATATAGATATACCACCGGACAGCTATTCCTTGCTGCTTTTTTTGATAAGCGGAGTTATCTCCTATGTGTAGCGGAATGCCTGAAGTAATTCTATTCCAGACATGAATAACATGACTTTGGTTAAATTTGAACACCACACTTGTTGCTACTGATTTTTTCATGTAGTTTTCTCCGTCATTCCAATGTACTGGAAATACAGTTTCTGGATTAAGTATTTCATTCCACCTTTATTTTCATCGGCGTTGATCAGAGATTCCGCTCCACAGTATGAGCGCAAAACCGAACTAGGAGTTGCGGTCCGTTATATCCCCATAAATCAGTTCTGTATGTGTTGGCGAATTCATAAAGGCAATAGCCCAAATAGTCATGGTGTTTATCTAAGATAAGAACTGAGTTTCTTGCCGAATTGTTGTGTTCTTTGATGAGTGTGTTTTTGAGATCGTTCAAAGACCTTAATACTATAATCTGAATCAAGATAAATACCACCATACTTCCATAGAACGGCCAATCGGAATGCATCACTAAAGTGTACGACTTTATACCTTCTTCTCCAATCTGATTTCAAGAACCAATCTTCGAGTGGCGTGTCTTTCAAGAATCGTGTCACATTAAGTGTCTTAAAGTTCATAATACGATACACATGGTCTACTATCAATATGATGGATGTCATTTCAATATTAGCACTTGTAAAGAATAGTGTGACGACAGTTCAGACTGCATCTACCGGACGTTTCCAAGAAAAATATTTCAGTAGAGTTTGAGGAAGCATCTTCATATATCATCTTTGGAGTTACATCTGAAAAATATATATAATTCATTATTTCATTTTAATCATAATTCTTACACTATCTGCAAATCTCAGAAGTAATAAACCGCCAGTAATATGGATTTTAACACTAATTCATCTTTCACTCCAGTGCTGTTATTTCTGGAACAATCTTCTTATTTTTATGCAAGACCTAAAAGAGTCCAATCTGCTGATCTTCGAATTAAATATCGATAACATTCTTCTTTTTCCTCAACTGTTTTCCACTCTCAGTAATAATGAACTCTGGGTGTAACTACTCGTGCATATTGGATTACAGAACCACCGGCATTGTGGAATTATTATGAACATTATCAACGGACAAGTAATGAGAATGCAGATAATTCTATCTGCATTTTCTGCTTTGAAGTTTCTTCGGTGTTCTTCTGACCAGTTTGCTTGTTTTGCAGGAAGAAAAACCCAAGTTTCAGAGAGGAAAACTGCTTCCGCCTTTATATACTGCTCAAAACAATTAGGGGATAAGACTATTACACTTTTTTATAATCTTTGTCAAGTAGCTTTATTTTATCCTCCTACATGTTTCGCCAATCTGTTTCTATTGGCATCCTCAGGGAATACAAATTATAAGCTAAAATGAAGGTTACAGACTAGGTTATAACCGATGGTTCTAAATCATACAAAAAATTGGTATTGTGCGTGACAATGTGCGTGTCTCGTTAAGGTGATTTATTCGTTATGGCTCATTACGTAATTGTTATGAAAGTTCATTTCTTTGATGTTTAATGATCTGATAAAAGTTTTCCAAATTTCTGGTAAAATTAGACCTTAATTCTTGTTTAGGTTTTCAGTTTTACGGGCGACTGTAGCTGCTTCTTTAAAGGTTCTTGAATGGTAGTTATCTTCTATGTATGGCTTAAGGCTCTTATCCCACTCAATGTGATGGTTAGTAGAGGCAAAGTGGCATGAAAGGCCTGATATGTCTTGTCTGTTATTTCTGACATATCCTATGTGTTCTTTCTTTCTTTCTTTCACGTGGTATTAGTTACGTAGGTCAGACCTCTAGAAGCTTTGAACTACGTAACTAATACCACGTGAGCAAGGTATATTATATACTCCAGAGTACTTGTAGAATGGGTGAGGATCTTTCGGTGATCTTAAAAATTTCCGAATAGTGTTGATTGGTTTGAATGCCACTCTGATCCTATGTGGTTTTAAAAGGTTAGCTAATTTTTTGGAAAGGTTGTTGACAAAAGGAATCGTAATTGTACTGATGTATTGGACGTCATCAGGTTGTCGATGTGGTATATCAGTAAAGAGAATCTTGTTATAGAGTCTTTTTGGGTAACAATTTAAAGAAAGTTCTCTGGATATTGTGGTTAATTCCGTTAGTAGGTCATCCTTGTCTGTCGTATACTGTATAGCTCTACAATTAGGGGATATTTTGGTTTTCTTGTAAATTATGAAGTTATAAAATTTAAAAGTTGGAATATTTTAAAATCAATGTGTTACATTTATTTTAAAATATTCTTAATATACAACTGTTGAACACGCAACTGCGTACAAAATCATGCTAGAATATGTCGAAACGTGTCTTAGCTGCATTGGCATGTGTGGGGGCGGGGGTATAAAAGAGTGGTTTGTTGCGCTCACTTCCACAGTGCATAATTATCACTTCAATTGTAAACTTGTGTCACCTACCACCCACAAGTTTGTTAAAAATGAGAGAGCAACATGATGTCCTGGAATCCATGGCTTGGAGAGTCATTGATTGAATAGAAGCTGGACAAATGCAGCAAGTTGACGCTCAAGCATTTTGTGCTCAAAGCGTAATTTCTTGAATTTCAAATCGCTTTCTGGAGACAGGAAATGTTCGAAATCGTCTTCATGCCATAGGTTTATATTCTCGAACACAGTGGTTTGCATTCCATTGACTGCAAATCACAAAAGAGCGCGAAGAATTTGGACACAGGAACACCACAACTGGACAAATGAAGATTGGGTTCGTGTACTTTTTAGTGAAGAGTCCAGATTCAGTCTGTAACCAGATAACCGAAGTTTCCTGATATGGCGTGAAGGTGGAACAAGAAATAATCCCCAGTGTTCGTGAAAGACCCAACATCAAGGTGGGAGTTTGATTATATGGGTTGGAATAAGTAAAGGTGGCCATACTGATCTCTATTTTATCAGAAACAGTTCCTTACCACCCCGAAGGTATCTCAATGAGATTTTGGAACCTATAGTTCGTCCATATGTTACTGCAATTGGCCAAGAATTCATTTTTATGGATGACAATGCTCGTCAACACCGTGCCAATTTGGTACAAGAGTGGTTTGAGGAAGAAGGTATTGAACGAATGGACTTTCCTGCCTGTTCACCGGATTGTAATCCAATCGAACATGCATTGGATGCTTTAGGTAGGCGCGTTTCTGATCGATTGGTGCTACCACGATCTCTTCAGGAGATCGAAATTGCTCTCGCAGAAGAGTGGGGAAATATCCCCACTGGAACTGTTTGATCATCTTATCCGGTTCATTTAATCAAGATGTACCGCTGTTAATGAAGACCATACGCCCTATTAAAAATGACCTAAAGCGTTTTTGACTATTCTTGTTAAATTTATTTCACGCTAAAATGTACAATTTGTTAGATTCGTCATAAATATCGATTATTTAAGCAATATTTATCAATTACACCCAATTAGTGAGTAAGAAATATTTATTCATGTATAGGGTACCCAACTGTTACGATTATTTGCAGAAATTTTTAATTACCTGACAGAAACGAAAATATCCCTTAATTAGGTTGAGCAGTGTATGAGACCTGCCATCTCTCCTTTAGTGTTGTAAAGGAATTTGGAGTTCTAAAGGGAAGTAGAACCCAAGGCCTTTCCAACCAAATGGTTCTTCATCTAATACCAACTACTTGTTTTAATAGAATATTCAGTAAATGTTGCTAAGTTTCAACACACTTATAATCACCAAATTGAAGTAATCTTAAATATTTCGAGTTCATCACAATTTTGAGGACTTCACAGCAAGTCGTAATTACCGCAGAAAGTATTTCCATGAACAACTGATATCCATTTAAAATTAAACATTTATCTGTAGTTATTGTTTTCAATTCTCAAATGTAGTGAAAATATTTTAATCGTGAGCAATTCAACTAAATTATAATTATGTAACTGTTTACAATGACTATGAGGTTGTGCAGGGCGAGAATATTTATTAGCTTTCAAACCATAGATTGCATCTGTTTCATCCTAGTCTCCGATCATAGGTAATTAGAGATGAATCTTTTGTTATTGCGAAGCGAATTTAATAAATCGTTGTTAAAAAGTGGGCAGATAGTAAATAAACGTTTTATTATTTTTTAAAATCTCAAAACGTATTTTAAAATCTCAGAATAGTTGCGCAGTAATGTGCATAGATATAATTAATGCTGAAGATGAGTGTCAGTCGGTAATTGTAAATTACTATAGTAGCTTGACGATTTAATTGGATATCAAAATTCGATGGTACCAAATTAAGATAATATATTTATCTGTTTCTATCACTTATTTTATACTGCTGTAGTTTCTTATAATCTTTTATATGACTCCTCCTTGAAGTGTTGTAAGTCTATAGTACATCATTAGTAACATATCCAGATTACGTTTTTGTAATTTAATTCTTTTTCACCAAATGTATTCTCTAGACATCGAGTATGGAGTACTGGACGATGAAATTAATTCGTACCTGAAGACAATCATAAAAATCCATGCACACCTCTGGATTCAAAACAACAACTTATAACTCAACTTACAGTTTATTAGAAATTTACTCGCATATTTTCCCATGGTCGGCCAAGTGGTTAACATATCCGCTCTCCAGCGAAAAGGCTGCGGGTTCGAATCCTGCCAAGGACATGGATGTTTGTTATTTTCTGTGAAAACACTAGTGGTGGTGGTGAGGGGCAGATGGCGGTGCTGTAGATGATGATGATAGTTGCGATTCGTTGTATAGTTGATGGATTGAGACAGGAAGTTGTAATGCAGGTGTCCTCCCTCGATGAGACTTTGGGCTCCTGTAGGTGTCACGTAATAGTGATAATTTTTCTATTGTATCATGCAAAGTAAACTCACTGTAGTTCATTAACATTACGCATCTCATAAAACACAAACATCTTTTCATTCACTCACTCTCTCTCTCTCTCTCTCTCTTTCACTCTCTCACCCTGTCCACGAAACACAACATACATACAACACGAAGGAATTTCAGCCATTTTCTGATTTATAGTTATTAAATGTTACTTATCTTGTTTATTAAAACCGTAGAATATAGATAAAAGAAATAATGGTAATCCAAACAACGGTATTAGTGTAGTTTTTACTTGCATCACTGTAACGTATATTAACGTTGCTAACTAGAGGGGTTGATATGCTTTGGAAAATTCAACATTTAAAATGAAAGATTGTACATTACAGGACGAATTCTGATATTAAACTCACCTCTGACAAATACTTTTAAGAATTATTTTGTAACTTATAGCTTTAATTATTTCGTTGAGAAGACAAATATTACAACAGACCTTTGAAAAGTTTACATCAGCTTATTCGAATTAAAATCATAATTGTATGTGTGTTCCTTGGAAAACAGGAAGATGGTCTTGTCCTAGTGGATAATGATATGGAGATGCAAAAGAAGAGAATAAGACATTTTTGAAAAGTTTGGAGATGAAATATATATGGAGGTTGATCAATGGTGTTTTGCACTTTTAAAGGAAATTGAAAGAATCATGGTGGGCAGTTCAATGGGGCAACGATCATGACATCTTCCATAGAAAGAGCGAGTAAGAGGTCATCAGCTTACTGTGCACTTCTTTTCTGCATAGCCTAAAGCAAATCTTAGGGAGGTGTCTGATGCACTACTCCAAATGTGGGAACAGTCCTCTTAAGTTTGGGTTAATTTCGTATTTATACAACGTAGTATAGGAGTTAGGAGAGAGGAGTGGTATTATAATTGTAAAGGACAGCGAAGTTTATTTGATAGCTGAGGATGATACTGATCTGCTGTCTTTCTGACAGGAAAGGCTTGATTTGTAAGTCAGTAAACAATTAATCTTGGCTACAAATTTCAGTTCTATGGAAAGTAAGATTAATTGAAGTAAGATCGTTTTTAGGAGATGTTTAGTATCAGTTCAATCACTAGATTATCTTCACCTCCCCACCAGAGAATGTAACTATAACGATGTTTAATTCCTCGTTTATTAGAGCCTCGAAATTAGAGCAAAGTGACACAATGATTTCAGAAAATAGGAGAGCATTGAGCTGATATCCAGGTGACAGAGGAGAGGAGTGTGACAGCTTGTGTAGACATTATAGAATGAGTATTAATTTCAGTCTTCAAATTGTCAGAACACTCAGGGGTGTGGGCAGGGATACTATCGAGAACAGAGGACTTATTAGTGAAAAATGTTTCAGGAAATAATATCAAACAGCAATTTCTTTAGATCGTTTAAAGGCTTCACCGCAAAATTACATAAGCGAAAAAGTTGGCATATTTTAAAAAAAGTAAAATAACTATCTGGATTGTGACATGAATCCAACTTATAATAATGGACTTTCTTTTGATGGTTAAAGTTAAGGAAGCACACGCTATTTCCTCTTAAGTATTTCCTCTGAGGATTACACAGGTGTTCGGATCTATACAGTACATATAATATCATAGACAATATTAACTGTATTAACAGTTTCAACATTTAAATTGCCATCTCTAGTTTTTAAAAAAATGTTTTTTTTTCTGCTTTTCCAGTGATGACAGCGTTCATTACGTCTTATCTCTGCACAGAGGAGTTTGAATTTGGAAGGAAATGGGCTGAAAATATAGGAACAGATTCATATTAACCACATGAATCTAAAAATATGTTTATCACCTGGAGTTCAACTCTACTCAGAAAAAAGTGTCCTAAAGGCTAATACAACAGGTTAGCGTAATAATGCAGAGCTGTTCTTTTCATCACATTAGTCTTATAAGCACATCCTTAGATCGACTGGAATCTGAGATCCACGGTTTAATATACTGCAAAAACTTAAAATTCCCCACTTCTGCTTGCGTATTCATATACCATTGGACAGTTGCTTCTTGCTACTATTTCATAAGCAGAGTTTTCTCCGATGTGTAGCGGAATGCTTGAAGTAATTCTATTCCAAACATGAATAACATAACTTTTATTAAATTTGGATACCACACTTGTTGCTGCTGATTTTTTCATATAGTTTTCTCCTTCTTTCCAATGTACTGGAAATGCAGCTTCTGGATTAAGTATTTTGATGCCACAATTATTTTCATCGGCGTTGATCAGAGATTCCACCTCACAGTATGATTGCAAAACCCGCACTATTAGTTGCGGTCCGTTATATCCCCCATAAATCACTTCTGTATGTGTTGGCGAATTCATAAATGCAATGGTCCAAATAGTCAAGGTATTTGTCTAAGATAAGAATTGAGTTTCCTATCGAACTGTTGTGTTCTTTGATGAGTGTGTTTTTGAGATCGTTCAAAGACCTTAATACTATAACATCTAAATCAAGATAAATACCACCATACTTCCATAGAACGATCAATCGCAATGCATCACTAAGGTGTACGACTTTATACGAACTGCTTCTCCAATCTGATTTCAAGAACCAATCTTCGAGTGGCGTGTCTTTTAAGAATCGTGTCACATTAAGTGTCTTGAAATTCATATTACGATACACATGGTCTACTGTCAACATTATGGGAGTTATTTCTATATTAGCACTTGTAAAGAATAGTGTAATATCCATTTCGGGATTGAGTTTAGCTGCGGATTCAACTGAACACAGCTGACGACAGTTCAAACTGCATCTACCGGAAGTTTCCAAGAAAAATATTTCAGTAGAATTTGAGAAGGCATCTTTATATACCCTCTTCGGAATTTTATCTGAAAAAAATAATAATTCACAATATCAGTTTAGTCTTAATTTATAGTTTGAGATTATGTGTTCACTGTATATGAAAAAAGAAATAAATCCTTGCTGTGATGAAATATAACATTTGAAAATTATTAAGTATTATTGTAATCTGTTGGGGAAAACAATGTGGAAAACGACATTTAACTAAGTTTTGTAGTTCATTTATAGACAGATTTTTCACCTTATGAACTATTTTTAGTTTCAGCTTAGTAAAACTGCACATGGATTTCATGTTTAAAAGTTGCTTAAAGTAAAAAAAAAAAAGATTACATATACAATAATTTCTTTTTCTTTTTATTAATATGTAATATTAAATATATTACTTTCTTTTTTGTATGATTTTAATTTTAAAATCTGTAACAGAGTTTTGTTAGTATATTAACTCGCTGCTATTAATACTCCGGTTTTATACAGAATCTGAAACTGGATAAGGAATAGCAACGAGTTAATATACTATACATTGGTACCAAACAAAAATCTGTTACTTATTTTAAAATAAAATTTAAACAAAGAAAAAAAGTAATATATCTTATATTGCATTTTAATTAAAAGAAAAAGAAATTCTTGCATATTTAATCTTTTTTATTATAAATTTAACAAACTTTTAAACATTGACATGCAAACCATTATTCACACAATACCTGTCATACTTTCCCTTAAACTCATCAACAGATGAAGCATTCACAACCACCTCTGGCAACGTATTATTCCACCCATTTACGACCCTCCAAGCAAAAAATCTACTCTTAACACCTTTGTTAACCACACTCTTACACAATCTCGAGGGATTACCCCTCATTCTCTCCCTTCCTGCACTGGTCTTAAAAAGGTTATCAGTATCAATCCTATAAAACCCTTTTAATAATTTATATGCCTCTATCATATCTCCTCTTCTACGTCTATCAACTAGTTTTTGAAGCCCACAGACCTTCAATCTATCCTCCTAGGAGACATCACACAGGCCTGCAACAATTTTTGTAACCCGCCTCTGAATCCTCTCCACCATTTCCACATCACCAAGAAACACAGATCTAGTCACAATAGTCCTCATTTGGACTATTGTGACCAGATCTGTGCACAATAGTCCAAATGAATTCCTATTAATGCTTTATAAAGTAGGACAATCAATTGCTTATCCCTGCTTGTCAGTGTGTTCCTGAATAACCATGTAATCTGATGTGAAATTTTGGCAACCTTTGCCAACCTTTGCCTTCTAAACTTAAGTTCTCTGTCCACAATAACTCCCAAGTCCCTAACCTCATCAACCTCCTGCAGTTCAGTTCCATCAATATAGTAAACAGCATGTGATCTCATCCTTCCGAAGTGCATCACCTTACATTTGGCCACATTAAACTGGCAGCCATTTAGTTTAGCCCAAACCATCAGCCTATTTAAGTCATCCTGCATATCCACATCAGATATCCACATCATCTGAATTAACTATTGCTCTTCCCAGTTTTGTATCCTCAGCAGACAAGTGGAAATCTCCTTTCAAAGTATTCCCAATATCATTGATGTACAAATATAATAATAGAGGACCAAGCACTGAGCCCTGAGGCACACCACTAGTCACCTGTCTTCTACTGGACTTCGCTCCCCCATAAACCACTCTTTGATATCTATCTATTAGCCAGAATGAACATGTAATTTTCATGAATTATATAATAAAGTTGATTTTCGTGTATATTATATTCACTGGATAACTAGGAAAGACAAAGAAATTGTTATAGATCACTAATCTCTTATTATATATATACACAATAAAAACAAAGTATTACTAGCCATGTTAATTATATACCATATGTTAAAATAATTTGTTGTGTTAATAATACTAGATCACCAGAAGACAAATAGAGACCATATTTGATCCGATCTCGCGTCATATTCGCCTTTAGACTTTGGCTACAGATTTATCACTTCTAATGAATGACGCTAGTAGAAGTATCAGTTAATTTCTCAAAATTAGGTTTAAGATCTGTCTTCTATTGCTTATAAGGAATAAAGAAGCTTAACGAATTTATTTATTTTTTATTTTATATATTTTGATATTATAATTGACATAATGATAAGAATGATTAATCATTGTCTCAATAAAATGAACAACGCATATCGATATAAATCAAATATTAAAAAATATATAATATAACCAATTCCTAAAAATAATTTTTGAGATTAAGCATATGTATCCTTTGGTTCTTTTAATTCATCGTTCAATCCAGTGCTCTCATTTCTAGAACAGCCTTTTTAATTATGCAAGTCCAAAAAGAGTCCGACTTCGAATTAATTCGACAAATGAACTCAACTGTCTTCCACTCCAGTAATAACGAACTCTGCTTCGTGATGTCGAATTACGGAACCACCCGCGATGTGGAATTATCACGAACATTACAGATATAATAGCAGCAGATTTCTCCCATCCTATCTTCCCTTTTCTACTAGCTTCAATAGACTCTTATTGAACTCCTGTCACTCTCATCGATTAACTGCATTTCTGCGTGAAACTTCCTTGTTTGTTCTTCTGACCTATTTGCCTGTTTTACACGAATAAGAACCCAAGTTTCTCTGGGGAGAAGCTGCTTCCGAACCCAGATCTTTCAAACCAAAACGTTTTGTCTATACTGACTGAGTTACGGGGTCTCTGATCGACAGCTTATTTTAATATAATATTCAGCTTGTATTTTGCTTTCATCTTTCTTTTTTTTAACAGTCGATATTTTTGAACCCTATAACAGAGTGGAAGTGGAAGCGGAAATTACTTTATAAAATGTTTGTCGAGTTTCTTATCTTTTTTTTAATTCATTGTCCTTGTAATTGTTCTGAAATTTATTTATTGTTTTCATCTATATCTTTATTTTCATGTATGTTATTATGCAGCCTAAATAATTAAGCTTTGTCATCTCTTCGATTATTTAATTGGCTATAACTAATTTTGATCTAACATGATCTCGACTCCTGAATGCCATGATTTTGTTTGCTTTAGTGAAAATTTTATATTGTATTATTGGTTTATTTTGTTTAATTCATAATCTGATTTTTCAAGTTCATCTTCATAATATTGTAATATAATATGCTCAGTATACGAGGATGTCTGAAAAGTTCTCGGCCTCGACCATCGATGGCATCACTATGGGCAATGTGTTTCTTTCTAAGTTAGTACATCTGTCATAAAGTATCCATGTGAAATTAAAAGTCATTCTATCGAGTAGTTTGTTTTATACAGCAGTTGGAATCCAAAGTGTTGTCTGTATCCCTGGAAGTGGATAAAATTGAGTATCGTGCGGTTATAAAATTCTTGTAAAAGAAAGTTTAACCAAAAGAAATTCATCCGAAGTTCATAAAAGTTTAAGAGTACTCTTCTCCTTCGTTTTCAACAATTAAGAAATGGGCTGCCGAGTTTAAAGGTGGCTGTACCAGCCTTGAAGATGATCCACATGAAGGACGTCCGAAAAGTGTAACAACACCAGAAATCATTGATCAAGTGCACGATTTGTTATTGGATTCCCGGCAACTCAAATTGCGTGAAATTGCTGAGATTATAGGCATTTCAAAAGAACGTGTAGGATATATTTTGCATGAAGAATTGCAAATGAAAAAGCTTTGCGCAAGATGGGTGCCGCGCTTGCTCACAGCACATCAAAAACGAACTAGCATGAAAATCTCTGAACAGTGTTTGGAGCGTTTTAACAAGAATAAAACTGATTTTGTGTGTCGCTTTATTACTATGGATGAGACTTGGATTCATCATTAGACACCAGAATCCAAACAGCAGTCAAAACAGTGGACAGAAGCCGGGTGTTCAGCGACAAAGAAGACAAAATCAGTTCCATCAGCAGGAAAGGTCATGGCATCGGTGTTTGGGGATGCTAAAGGCATTTTGTTTATTAATTATCTTGAGAAGGGTAAAACAATAACCGGAGAATATTATTCCGAACTTTTAACCAGACGAGACGAAAATATTTATGAGAAAAGATCCTGTTTGCAGAAGAAAAAAAGTCATCTTTCATCAGGACAATGTACCTGTCAACAAAGATGTTTTGGCGTGATGCTACGGCCAGAGTTCTTTCTTCCATTTAATTGTTAACCTCTGCTGTTTTGTACATTCTGTGATGTAGCAATCCAGTACTTGTACAGTTCTCTCTGAATGTTTTTATGAAATCGATTAATTCAATCTATTCTGTTAATTTATTATTTAACTGTAACAAGAGTTTTCTATCTTTATAAAAATATTGTAACCTTGTACTAAATGACGGATATAATTTCTTTTTCATTATATTCCATAATTTTTCTCTGTGTATTTTATCAAAAGCTTTCCCATAATTTATGAAGGCCAGATGGGTCTCTAAATTAAACTCGTCTTTTTTTTTTTCAATAATTCGTTTTAACAGATAAATAATGTCCATACACGATCTTTCATGTCTGAAACTATTTTATACTTCTAGGAGTAGATGTTTTGCAATATTTGTAAGTTTTTGTATTGAGGATTTTACTATAAATTTTGTAACCAGTATTTAATAAACTTATTCATCTATATTTCCGACGATCATCTCTATCTCCTTTGTTAAATATAGATATAACCTTAGCTTTTAACCAATCTCTGATGATAATTGTTAGAATCTGTGATGTGAATATTCTGCGCCATATTTCCAAAGCCCTGTATTTATTTCATCTAATCCGGTTGATTTTATATTTTTTATACCTTTATTGTTTCTTTTAATTCCTCCAATTTTATTGGTTCCACATCAGTACTGATTTTTTCATTATTCTTTTCTGTGATTCAATTTGGGTCATACAATAAATTCTTATAATATTCTATCCATTCTTTCTCATGTATTCTGTTGTTTGTGCTGTATCACTTTCTTAGTTGTTTAATTTCTTAAAGATTTTGTAGACTACGTTTTATTTTCCATGTATGTCTTCTTCTATTTTATTAATAAATCTTTCCCAAGAATCTCGATGAGTTTTCTGTTCTATGATATAACTTGCTTCTATTTCTTTTGCATGTTTTAGAAGATTTGTATGCCATTTGTTTTTCTCTCATTGCATTTTCTATATATGTGTTACAAATTTTTAGTGTTTTTGTTTTTGAATATTTTATTTTTCTTTCCAACTACTTCAGAAGCTGCTTTATGGATTATCTTTATTAAAGTTTTCCATTCTTCTTCCATATATTCACTGATTTTGGTTTCTTTAGGTAATCTGTTAATCATGATTGATATAGCATTCTAAGGCTTTCTTCTTGTAATAGATACACTTTGCAAAGTTGTTCTATTTCTTGTCTTTTCTGATTCCTTTCTGCATTTTAGCTAGTATTTCTATTTTAGAGACTACTAAATAATGATCTTCAACAATTTCATTTCCTTTGTAACATTTATATCTCTCTCAAGTTTCTGATTAGTAACGATGAAGTATAATCGATTACAAATCGTGTCCTCTGCCATTCAAGGAATATTTATTTATATTTATTTTTTAAAAAAGTATGCTATTTTAAAATTTTTGAAAATACAGAAGTCTAATAGTTCTTGGCCTTTGCTATTCATGCAAATTTCTCCTTAATAATCGTAATAAATTTGGGATATTTCAACTCTAGTATTAAGATTTTTTCTCGATTAATATATAGTCACTTTTATTACACTTATTTTACTCTTTTTGTAAAATAAATGCTAGCATTTAGTTTATAACATATTTTATGAATGCAAGCATTTTGGTTTAATTGCTCACTTGAAGCAATTAAACCAAATTATAATTATGTAACTGCTTTCAATGACTATGAGGTTATACACGGCGAGAATATTTGTTCAGCTTTCGAACCATAGATTGCATTTGTTTTATCCTGTTTTCAAATCATAGCTAATTGGATATGAGTATTCTGTTATTGCGAAACTAAGCTAATAAACCGTTGTTAAAAAGTGGGTAGCTAGTAAATAAACTTTTTATTGTTTTTTTTAAATCCCGAAAAGTGTTTTGAAATCAGAAAAAAATTGCGTAGCATTATGCAAAGATATAATCAGAATATGCTGAAAAAATTATTTAGTCAACATGTCAGTCGGTACTTGTAAATTACTATAGTAGCCTGCATTTTTTAATCGTATGTAAAAATTCTACTTACCAAATTAAGATAATATATTTATTTGTTTCCATCGGTTACTTTATACTGCTTTGTAGTTTCATATAATCCATTTTATATTACTCTTTCTCGAAATGTTCTAAGTCTAAGCACATGAGTAACTTGTGCAGATTAAGATTTTTTGTGAATTAATTTTTTTTTATATTTTTATTAACCAACATTCTTCTCTAGACATCGAATATGGAGTACTGGACGATAAAATTAAATTCGTACCTAAAAGCAATCCTAAAAATCAACGCATAAAGCGAGATTCAAAACAGTAACTTACAAGTCTATTTACTAACAATTTATTAGCAATTTACTCGAATATTTCTTTCCTCATATTGTACCATTCAAAGTAAACTCCCCATAGTTCGATAACATTACGGCATCTTATAAAACGCAAACAGCTTTTCACTCCTCTCTCTCTCTCTCTCTCTCTCTCTCTCTGTCATTTATCGTAAAGAAATCTTACTTACCTTGTTTGATAAAACCGTAGGATATAAATAAAAGGAATAATGCTAATCCAAATAACGGTATTAGTGTCGTTTTTACTTGCATGACTGTAGTGTATAATAGGAACACAACCCACCATCTAACTTAGCTTCAACATTAACGTTGCTAACTACAAACGTATTGACAAAGTTCACTTGAAAAAATCAGATTGTACCTTGCAGGATAATTTCTGATAACAGACACTCTTTGAGACTGATGCTTTTATCATTTTTTGCACGCTGATAAGAAAAATATTACAACAGATCTTTGAAAAGTTTTCATCAGCTTATTGGAAGAAAAACATAAGTGTATGTATGTTTCTTGGAAAATAAGAAGAGAGCCTTGTCTTAGTGGAAAATGGTACGGAGATGCGAAAGAGTAGAATAAGAAATTTTCGAAAAGTTTGGATCTGAAGTTTATATGCAGGTTGATCAGTGGTATTTTACACATTTAAAGGATAGTGAAAGAATCATGGTGGCCACTTCAATGGAGCAACATCCATGGCATCCTCCATAGAAAGACAGAGCAGGAGTTCATAAGTTAACTATATTTTCCTTTCTGGAGAGCGTAAGGCAAATCGCAGGGACATTTTTGGTAAACTACTCCAAATGTGGGAACAGTCCTCTCCCCTTATTTCATTCTTACGATCTAAATCATGAGTCATGCTGATCCCTAAGTATGTGAACGTCCTAACCTCTTCCATCTCTTGTTTCCGTTGATCTTTAATTGATTTTTAACCCTCTTCTCTCAGACTATCATCGTTTTTTTATCAATGTTTAGTATCGGTCCATATGTCTCTCCTTCTCCACTTAATTTCAGCACTGTTCTTTCTACAGTAGTTCCTTTTGTCTTCTTTAATAATGACTATGTCATCTGCAAATCGCAAGTTGTTCAACTTAGAACCTTGAATTGAAATTCCCCTTATATCATTCTTTAGGTCATCCATTGTTCTTTCTAAGAGCAGGATAAAGATGATTGCTGATGCTGGGTCTTTTTGTCTCCTGCCTCCTAGTATCAGAAACCATCTTCCTGTTGCTCCACAGCTTGTAATAGTAGCCTCCGCATTGTTGAATGTTCTGCAAGAGTCATAATCACTTTGATTTCTACTCCATAAGATTAGAGCGCAGTCCATGCCACTTTCTGATGCTCTCAAGTGCTTTCTGAAAGTCAACAAAACAGGTAACAACAACATGTTTAGTTTTACAGAGCTTTCTCCACAATTGATCTTAACATTATTATTTGGCGCATAGTATTTCTGTCTCTTTTAAATCCTGTTTGCTCATACTTTAGATTTTCTTCCCTTATTTTCCTTATTCTTTCTATCAATACTATTATGAGTATTTTCTCATAATACTCGTTAGAGCTACTATTCTGTAATTTTTACAATCCATTTTGCTTCCTTTTTTGTGAATAGGTATTAAGATTGATCTTGTCCATTCTTTTGGTGTTTTGGTTTTTTTAAGAGTCCATCCTCCCATGCAATGTTACCTAACCGGTACAGTTCGTCTATGATCACCTCGCCACCATGTTTCAACATCTCCCCAGTAATCTGATCATCCTTTACAACCTCATGCCTCAGTATACGTGGGTAGTTTGAAAGGTTCTCGGCCTTGACCATAAATGGCCACACTATCGGCAAGAGGTTTTTTTCTAAGTTTGTACATCTCTTGTACATGACTGGCAATTTCATCCATGTGAAATTACAAGTCATTCCTTCAAGTAGTTTTTTTATACAGATGTCGGATGGCAAAGTATTGTCTGTAACCCTTGACACGGATATAAAATTGAGTATCGTGCGGTTATAACATTCTTTGTAAAAGAAGGTTTAACGTAAAAAAAATTCCGAAGTTAATAAAAGTTTATGGGCACTCTTCTCCTTCATTTTCGACAATTAAGAAATGGGATGCCGAGTTTAAACCTGGCCGTACCAGCTTGAAGATGATCTACGTGAAGAACGTCCAAAAAGAAGTGTAACAACACCAGAAATCATTGATCAAGTGCACGATATGACACTGGATGACCGAACAGTCAAAGTGCGTGAAATTGCTGAGACTATAGGCATTTCAAAAGAACGTGTAGGATATATTTTGCATGAAGAATTTCAAATTAAAAAGCTTTTCGCAAGATGGGTGCCGCGTTTGCTCACAGCAGATCATAAACGCACTCGCATGAAAATCTCTGAACAGTGCTTGGAGTGCTTTAATAAGAATAAAACTGATTTTGTACGTCGATTTATTACTATGGATGAGACCTGAATTCACCATTACACATCAGAATCCAAACAGCAGTCAAAACAGTGTAGAGAAGCCGGTTGTTCAACGCCAAAGAAGACAAAGTCAGTTCCATCAGCAGGAAAGGTCATGGCATCGGTGTTTGGGGATGCTAAAGGCATTTTTTTTATTAATTATCTTGAAAAGGCTAAAACAATAACCAGGTAATATTATTCTGATCTTTTAACCAGACAGGACGAAAAACTTCATGAGAAAAGACCCGGTTTGCAGAAGAAAAAAATCATCTTTCATCAGGACAATGCACCTGTCTACAAAGATGTTTTGGCAATGGGAAAATTAAGGGATTTGTACTATGAATTGCAGGAACATCCACCCTAATCCCCAGATTTGGCTCCCTCTGACTTCTGTCTCTTCCGAAAATTAAAACTCCTACTCGCTGGTGAGCGTTTTTCTTCGAATCAAGAGGTGATTGCTGCTGTAGAAGGGTATTTTGCAGATCTTACTGAGAACCACTACAGGAACGGGATAATGACGCTGGAGCATCGCTGGAATAAATGGATTAGTCTTAAGGGAGATTATGTTGAAAAATAAAAATGATTTTGAAATTAGGAATTCATTTTTTCATTCTTAGGCCGAAAACCTTTCAGAATTATAAAGATCATCTACGTATTTTGTTTCTCCATCTGTGCTTAGTGATGATATTTCTCTCAATTCGTCAATTAACATATTTTAGACCACAACATTTCCTTATTTATTATATAACTCTGAGCGGTATCTTGTCCACTGCTCTCGTATTTCTTCTGTGTTTATCAAAATATGACCGTTTTCATTATTTATAGTTCTCTGCTTTGGACTCCATTTCTTGTTGATCTTTCTAGTCATTATATATACTTTTCTCGCTCTCTCTCTGTTTTTTTTTTTTTTTAGAGAGAGAGAGAGAGATGACACTAGTTTTTGTTTGTAAGCTTCCTATGCTAGTATAAAATGTTGAACAATCTGTGTAACCTAGGAGCAACAGCTCATCGAGGTTACGCATAAGTATAGGCATAAAGTTACAAAAATTTATGTAATACATTTTCATTATGTAACCATATGTACATTCATATAATATACATATTATATATTATTATAATATAATTACATAATAAAATTGCAGCAGCATGCTCATATGTACAGAGAAATTGTATAACAATTAATTAGGAACAGAATAAAACAAAGCAGTTAAATAGCATTTAATTTTTTACGTTTTACACATAAGACTGGACCTTTTTAATACAAATATACTAAAATCCAATAATTTATAAAATTCTTTTGAACAGAGCTTCCTCGTTTCTGGGGGGAAATAAATACTCTTTGATTAGGGTTTTGTATTTGTTTGGATTAGTTTCATTTCTTATTGTTAAAGATAGTGTGTTGAATACTTTTGGCGCTAAATAAGTATAAAGTTAGTGTATTGCTTCTTTATTTGCTTTTGGAACTACATATATTTTAGGCCCTTATGTCTAATTAGGAAAGTATCTTGTTTATGTCTTCGTTGTCGTTTTTTATGAATAATAGTACCCTATAGATGTATAAATATCTAAGGGATACTATGTCTAGTATGGTATATTTATTACACTTTGCAGTATCCTTATATTTGTTTCTAGTTAAGATTTTAATGACTTTATTCTGAGTCGAGAATAAAGGTTTCAGCGTAGTGCGATCGATTCCTCCCCAACTTAATATACCATATTGTAGTGTGCTTTGAATCCAGTCAGAATATAATATTTTTAACATATTTAAATTTAAGAATCTGTTTAGGTAGTAAAGTCTCTTTAACTTAATCCTTATTTTATTTACCACATCGGTGATATGCGCTTTCCAACTTAAATTACTATCAATTTTAAATCCCAAGTAAGTTATTACATTGACTTTTTCTATTTTCTCGCAGTTGCAATTTGAATTTGTTCTGCAGTTCCAATCATGCAAAACTAATTGGGCAGTGAAGTTCATTTTGCTGGTTGTATTTCGCAAGTTACAATTTACATATTTAGTTTTTGAGACATTCAGACTGAGTTTGTTTGACTGGAACCAATTTGTTACTTTCAAAAGGTCAGCATTTACGATGGTTTTCATTTGTTCGGCTGTGTCCGTAGAGAAAATTAGTACTGCATCATCTGCAAAAGTATTTATTTTGCTGTTTAGTTTAAGATTGCAGAAGTCGTTGATATAAATATTAAATAAAATTGGTCCCAAGACAGATCCTTGTGATACACCGCAGTCTACTGTTTTGGAGCTGTTATAGCTGTTGTTTATTTTTATAATTCGTGATCTGGCATTTAAGTAATTTTTGAACCAGTTTAGGGCAGTACCTCGTATTCCTATGACTTCTAATTTTGATATTAAAATTTCATGTGATACAGAGTCAAAAGCATTGTATATATCTAGAAATACTGCTAATGCTAGTTTATGTTCATCAAGGGAGGTATGAACTGTGTTTGTGAAGTTCAGTAAACCATGTTCTGTGCTAAACCTTTGCCTGAACCCAGGCAATAATGAAAATAAGTTGTTTTTGTCCAATTTTTACCAATCTAATTTTCGAGTCTAATTTTCACCAATTTCTCTAATATTTTCGAAAAGACCGGTAGAAGGGAGATCGGTCTGTAATTTTTCAAGTTATTTTTCTTTCCTTCTTTTTTGTAAATAGGTACAACTACGGCTTTCTTGAAATCTGATGGAAACGTGCCCGTCATCAGTGATAAGTTGAAATGTGCATTAGGGGTTCCATAACGTACATTTGGCATTCTTTCACAATGCGTGTGTTAATACCATCGTATCCTGAAGATTTGGTTGTTTTGAGGCTAGCTATAACACTCTTGATTTCTTTTTCACAAATGGGGAAAGGATATATGGTGTTATCAAGTCTCTTGAAAGTGCAATTCTGAGGGGTGGGTTTAGCATTTTTCAGAATGCTTTCACTGACCGTGGCAAAAGGTTATTGAATTCTTCAGCTAATCCTCTGCCTCCATTTTCTCTTCTATTCCTTTTCCTTTCTATTCCTATCGATATCTTTAAGTACGGGGAGGTTTTGTTTGTCTGTATCTTTGCCTATTAATTTATTCACAAACTTAATTGTTTTCTGGGGTTTTCTCGGCATTTTAGGAATTCATTTCTGTAGTATTCGTTTTTACTTTCTTTTAATTTATGATCTATTAGATTTCTATAGTACTTGAAACTATGTTCATAATATTGATTGTGCGGGTATTTTTTAAACATCTTATACACTTTATCTCTAATTTTTATGTAGTATCTGATTTCCTGTGTAATCCACGGCTTTTTTTTTCTTTCATTGTGTCTATTATTTAAACTTTATTCGAGTCTTGTATTTTATTGTTCAATATTGCAATAAATTTATGATACGAGGTACCAATAATTGTTTCTGTCGTTATATCTTCCCAGGAGACAGTGCTCAAGTTAGGTTTCAATACTCTGGAGTCAATTGTTGAGTAGGGGATGTTTTGGGTTGTACTATCTCTGTACTGTACATGCAAACGCACTTTAATTCCGATTGGAAAGTGATCCGCGAGAGGTTGGCGCAGAACTGCTGCTTGGATTTTGTTTCCACTTAAACTTCTCCCGAATACACGATCTAGACACGTTCTATCAACATTGAATTCTCTCGTGGGGACATTAATATGTTGTTCGAGTCCATGCATGGCAAGTAGATCTAGATAATCTTGAGAGGTTTCGCTATTCCTCAGCAAGTCAATATTCATATCCCCAATTATGAGAACATTTTCACTTCTGATCTCATCTAGATTCACTCGAATTCTTGTATAAAGTTGGGCTCTGTGTAACAATGCGACCTATGTACAGCCATTATATATATATATATATATATTATGATGTTTTAAATATAAATTGACATTTTCAGCTGTTGCCTTTTTATGTTAGTAATGTTATTAACAGATATGGAATCTCGGATAAAGATAATTACTCCTCCTGATTTATTATAATTTCTACATTGATAATAAATTTTAAATCCACTTAAATGGTACAAATAAATTTCTTCGTCTTTAACCCAGATTTCCACTAATATCAGAACATCTAGCCGATAGCTCAAGTTGTCTAGTAGTAATTCAATGTGCTCTAATTTATCTCGAATACTTCTTATATTTATATGCAAAGTATCAGAAGATAAAGTTTCTTAATTTTGCTGAATCATAGCAAATTATACATTTATGAAAAGTGACATCACAGTTATTATTCTCATTTGTCATCGTTGTTCGTAATTAGTTATTACTCTCGCTGTTTTCTCGGAGTTTAGACAAGTCTTCTTCGCATCTGATTCGCTATATTTTAGATGTGTCGTATCTTCTCATGAAACCGTTCCACTGTTTGACCCAGAGATATTTGAGGTGGACTTCTTTCCATTTCTTGGCAATAAATAGTAAGTGTTTTAGGTTTCCAGTCAATTGCTCGTTTAAACATATTTTACTATTCTTAAAACTGTCACATATATCAGTTGTACTCAATATATATTTGACACTTTTGTTTCCCTCCAGCCATTTGTCTCTGATCGTTTTAC
Organism: Typopeltis vanoorti; assembly: GCF_054136105.1. Lineage (NCBI taxonomy): Eukaryota > Metazoa > Arthropoda > Arachnida > Uropygi > Thelyphonidae > Typopeltis > Typopeltis vanoorti. The sequence goes on from NC_143559.1 coordinate 60,862,457, forward strand.
TTTTAAATTTTATAATGATAGGCATTGTTCTGTTTTTCTGCCCATTAGGAACACGATTGATATACAACCAGAATCTTCCTTGCTGCTATTTCATAAGCGGAGTGTTCTCCAATGTGTAGCGGAATGCTTGAAGTAAGACTATTGCAGACATGAATAACATAACCTTTGTTAAATTTGGATACCACACTTGTTGCTGCTGATTTTTTCATGTAGTGTTCTCCTTCATTCCAATGTACTGGAAATGCAGCTTCTGTATTAAGTATTTTGATGCCACAATTATTTTCATCGGCGTTGATCAGAGATTCCACTCCACAGTATGATTGCAAAACCCGCACTATTAGTTGCGGTCCGTTATATCCCCATAAATCACTTCTGTATGTGTTGATGAATTCATAAAGGCAATGATCCAAATAGTCAAGGTATTATTCTAAATAAGAACTGAGTTTCCTTTAGATGTTTAATACAAAACATCTAAATCACGATAAATACCACCATACTTCCATAAAATGGTCAATCAGAATTCATCACTAAGGTATGCGACTTTATACGAACTGCTTCTCCAATCTGATTTCAAGAATCAATCTTCGAGTGACGTGCCTTCCAAGAGTGGTGTCACATTAAGTATGTTGAAGTTCATATTACGATAAACATGGTCTACTGTCAACATGATGGGTGTCATTTCTATATTAGCACTTGGAAAGAATAGTGTTATATCCATTTCTGGATTGAGTTTAGCTGCAGATTCAACTGAACACAGCTGACGACAGTTCAAACTGCATCTACCGGAAGTTTCCAAGAAAAATATTTCAGTAGAGTTTGAGGAAGCATCTACATAAATTATCTTTGGGGTTACATCTGAAAAATAAATATAATTCATAATTTCAATTTAATCTAATTCGTACACTATCTGCAAATCTCTGAAGTAATAAACCGCCAGTAATATGGATTTTAACACTTTAATTCATCGTTCACTCCAGTCCTGTCATTTCTAGAACAGTCGTTTTAATTATGCAAGTTCTAAAACAGTCCGATCTGCTGATATACGAATGAAATATCGATAAGATTCTTCTTCTTCTTTTTCCTCAACTGTCTTCCACTCTAAGTAGTAATGAACTCTGGGTGTAACTACTTCTGTGTTTTGCATTATAGAAGCACCGGCATTGTAGAATTATTATGAACATTATCCACGAACAAGTAATGAGAATGCAGATAATTCTATGTGCATTTTCTGCTTTGAAGTGTCCTCGGTGTTCTTCTGACAAGTTTGCTTGTTATATAGGAGGAAAAACCCAAGTTTCAGGGAGGAAAACCTTCCTCCTTTATATACTGCTCAAAACAATTAAGTGATATTTTGGTTTTTAAGTTGTTATAAAGTTATAAAAATAATTTACAAATGTAACGTTTATTTTAAAATATTCTTAATGTACAACAGTGTTGAACACGCAACTGCGAACAAAATCATGCTAGAACTTGTCGAAACGTGTCTTAGCCGTATTAGTTTGCGGGGATATAAAAGCGTGGCTTGTTGCGCACACTTCCACAGTGCATAATTATCACTTCAATTGTAAACTTCTGTCACCTACCACCCATCATTTTGTTACAAATGGCAGAGCAATATGATGTCCCGGATTCTATGGCTTGGAGAGCCATTGGTGGATTAGAAGCTGGACATATGTTAACAAGTTGTCACTCAAGCATGCTGTTCTGAAGGCGTAATTTCGCGACTTTCAAATCGCTTTCTGGAGAGGAGAAATGATCGAAATCATCTTCATGCCGTAGCTTTATACGATAGAACACCAGTGGTTTACATTCCACTGAATGCAAATCACAAAAGAGCGCGAAGAATTTGGACACAGGAACATCACAACTGGACAAATGAGGATTATGCTCGTGTACCTTTTAGTGACGAGTTCAGGTTCAGTCTGCAACCAAATAACCGACGTATGTTGATATGGCATGAAAGTGGAACAAGAAATAATCCACAATTTGTTCATGAAAGACCGCAACATCAAGGTGGGAGTTTGATTGTATGGGCTGGAATAAGTGGCCATACTGATCTTTATTTTATCAGAAACCGTTCCTTACAGCCCAAAGGTTTCTCAATGAGATTTCGGAACCTATAGTTCGTTCCATATGCTACTACAATTGGCCAAAGAATTCATTTTTATGGATGGCAATGCTCTTCCACATCGTGCAAATTTGGTACAAGAGTGGTTTGAGGAAGAAGGTATTGAACGAATGGACTGGCCTGCCTGTTTACCAGACTATAATCCAATCGAACATACATTGGATGCTTTAGATGGGTACGTTTCTGGTCGACTGGTGCCACCACGATCGCTTCAGCAGCTCGAAATTGCTCTCACAGAAGAGTGGGGAAATATGAATATCATGTTTCAAATATCAATTCCACAAGAAGGGTTTGATCATCTTATCCGGTCCATGCAATCAAGATGTACCGCTGTTTTGGCTGTTAATGGAGATCATACGCCATATTAAAAACTAACAAAAGCGTTTTTGGCTATCCTTGTTGTTATTCCTGTTAATATTATTTCACGTTAAAATGTATAATTTGTTAAATTTGTAATAAATATCGATTATTTAAACAATTTCTCATCAATTACACCCAATCCATGAATAAGAAATTTATAATTATCTGACAGAAACTAAAATATCCCGTAATTGTTTTGAGCAGTATATGAAACCTGCCATCTCTCCTTTAGTATTGTAAAGCCCTTGTAAAGGTTCTTAGAGTTCTAAAAGGAATTCGAACCCAAGACTTTCCAACGAAAGGGTTTCATCTATACCGACTGCTTGTTTTAATAACACCCTTATAATCATCAAATTGAAGTAATCTTAAATGTTTCGAGTTCATCACAATTTTGAGGACTTCACAGCAAGTCGTAATTACCGCAGAAAGTATTTCCATGAACAACTGATATCCATTTAAAATTAAACATTTATCTGTAGTTATTGCTTTCAAATCTATTCTCAAATGTAGTGAAAATATTTTACCCGTGTGCAATTCAACTAAATTATAATTATGTAACTGTTTACAATGACTATGAGGTTATACAGGGCGAGAATATTTGTGTAGCTTTCAAACCATAGATTGCATCTGTTTTATCCTAGTTTCCAATCAAAGGTAATAACAGATGAATATTTTGTTATTGGGAAGCGAATTTAATAAATCGTTGTTAAAATGTGAGCAGAGAGTAAATAAACTTTTTATTATTTTTTTAAATCTAAAAGTGTTTTGAAATCTCAGAATAGTTGCGCAGTAATGTGCATAGATATAATTAATGCTGAAGTTGAGTGTCAGTCGGTAATTGTAAATTACTATAGTAGCTTGGCGTTTTTAATTGTATATCAAAAATTGACTGTACGAAATTAAGATAATATATTTATTTGTTTCTATCACTTATTTTATACTTCTGTAGTTTCATGTAATCCATTTTATATGACTCCTTGAAGTGTTGTAAGTCTATAGTACGTCATCAGTAACATATCCAGATTACGTTTTTTGTAATTTAATTTCTTTTAACCAAATGCCTTCTTTAGACATCGAATATGAAGTACACTGCACGATGAAATTAATTCGTACCTGAAGACAATCATAAAAATCCATGAACACCTCGGGATTCAAAACAACAACTTATTACTCAACTTACAGTTTATTAGCAATTTACTCGCATATTTGCCCCTGTCGACGAAGTGGTTAACATATCCGCTCTCCTGCCAAATGGCTGAGGGTTCGAATCCCGCCATAGGCATGGATGCTAGTTATTGTCTGTGAAAACCCTAGTGGTGGTGGTGGTGAGGGGCAGATGGCGGTGCTGTAGATGATGATGATAGTTGCGATTCGTTGTATAGTTGATGGATTGAGACAGAAAGTTGTAATGTAGGTGTCCTCCCTCGATGAGACTTTGGACTCCCTGGAGGTGTCACGTTTTAATAATAATTTTTCTATTGTATCATGCAAAGTAAACTCTCCATAGTTCGATAACATTAAGCCATCTCATAAAACACAAACATCTTTCATTCTCTCTCTCTCTCTCTCTCTCTCTCTCTGTCCACGAAACAGAAGACACTAACACTAAAGAATTTCAGCTATTATTTACTGAATTATCGTAATGAAATCTTACTTACCTTGTTTATTAAAACCGTAGTATATAAATGAAAGAAATAATGCTAATCCAAACAAGGGCATTAGTGTAGTTTTTACTTGCATCACTGTAGCATACATTAACGTTGTAAACTAGAAATCTTGATATGCTTTGTAAAATTCAACATTTAAAATGACACATTGTACATTACAGGACGAATTCTCATAAGAAAGACAACTCTGACAAATATTTTTTTTTATTATGTAATTTATCGTTTTAATTATTGCGTTGAAAAGACAAATATTACAACAGACCTTAGAAAAGTTTACATCAGCTTATTCGAATTAAAAGCATAATTGTATGTGTGTTCCTTGGAAAACAGGAAGATGGTCTATTCCTAGTTAATAATGATATGGAGAAGGAAAAGAGGAGAATAAGACATTTTTGAAATGTTTGGAGATGAAATGTATATGGAGGTTGATCAATGGTGTTTTACACGTTCAAAGGAAATTGAAAGATTCATGATGGGCACTTCAATGGAGCAACGTTCATGACATCATCCATAGAAAGACATAGTAAGAAATCATCGGTTTACTATGCTCTTCTTTTCTGCATTGCCTACAGAAAATCGTAGTGAGGTATTTGATGCACTACTCCAAATGAGGGAACACTCCTCTGAAGTTTGGGCTGATTTCGTATTTATACAATGTAGTATAGGAGAGAGGAGTGGTATTATAATTGTAAAGGACACCGACGTTATTTGATGGCTGACGATGATACTAATCTGCTGTCTTTCTGACATGAAAGGCTTGATTTGTAAGTCAGTTAACGATTAATCTTGGCTATAAATATCAATTCTATCGAAAATAAGATTAATTGAAGTAAGATCGTTCTTAGGAGATGTTTAGTATTAGTTCAATCACTAGATTATCCTCCCCCCCACCAGAGAATGTAACTATAACAATGTTTAATTCCTTGTTTATTAGAGCCTCGAAATTAGAGAAACAAGACACAATGATTTCAATAAGAGACCATTGAACTGACACCCAGATGACAGAAGAGTGTAGCAGCTTGTCTAGACGTTATGAAATCAGTATTAATTCCGGAGTGCAAATTGTCAGAACACTAAGGGGTGGGGGGGGATAATATCGGGAACAGCAGGACTTATTAGTGAAAAATGTTTCAGGAAATAATAGCAAACAGCAATTTCTTTAGATCGCTTAAAAGCTTGACTGCATAATTAATTACATAAACGAAAAAGTTGGCATATTTTCAAAAAAGTAAAATACCTATCTGCTCTGTGACATGAATCGAACTTATAATAATGGAATTTTTTTGATGGTGTATGTTACGGAAACACACACTATTTCCTCTTACGTATTTCCTCTGAGGATTACACAGGTGCTCAGATCTATACTGTACATAGAACATCACAGACAATATTAACTGTATTAACAGTTTCAACCTTTAAATTGCTACCCCCCCCCCCCAAAAAAAGTTTTTTCTTCTTTTCGATTGATGATAGCGTTCATTACGTCTTATCTATACACAGTAGCAAGTTTGAATTTGGAAGAAAATGCGCAGAAAAAATGGGAACAGATTGATATTAACACCATGAATCTAAAAATATGTTTATCACCTGGAGTTGCCCCTTACTCAGAAACAAAAAGGGTCCTGAAGGCTAACAACAGGTTAGCGTAATAGTGCAGAGCTGTTCTTTTCATCACATTAGTCTTCTTAGCACATCCCTAGATCGACTGGAATCTGAGACTTAGTTTAATTTACTGCAAAAACTTAAAATTCCCCACTTCTGCTTGCATATTCATATACCATTGGACAGTTGCTTCTTGCTACTATTTCATAAGCAGAGTTTTCCCCGATGTGTAGCGGAATGCTTGAAGTAAGAGTATTCCAGACATGAATAACATAACTTTTGTTAAATTTGGATACCACACTTGTTGCTGCTGATTTTTTCATGTAGTTTTCTCCTTCATCCCAAGGTACTGGAAATGCAGCTTCTGGATTAAGTATTTTGATGCCACAATTATTTTCATCGGCGTTGATCAGAGATTCCACTCCACAGTATGATTGCAAAACCCGCACAATTAGTTGCGGTCCGTTATATCCCCATAAATCACTTCTGTATGTTTTTGCGAATTCATAAAGGCAATAGTCCAAATAGTCATTGTATTTGTCTAAGATAAGAATTCCGCTTGCTATCGAGCTGCTGTGTTCTTTGATGAGTGTGTTTTTCAGATCGTTCAAAGACCTTAATACTATAACGTCTAAATCAAAATAAATACCGCCATACTTCCATAGAACGATCAGTCGTAATGCATCACTAAGGTGTACGACTTTATACGGACTGCTTCTCCAATCTGATTTCAAGAACCAATCTTCGAGTGGCGTGTCTTTCAAGAATCGTGTCACATTAAGTGTCTTGAAGTTAATATTATGATAAACATGGGATACTGTCAACATGATGGGTGTCATTTCTATATTAGCACTTACAAAGAATAGTGTTATATCCATTTCGGGATTCAGTTTAGCTGCAGATTCAACTGAACACAGCTGACGAAAGTTCAAACTGCATCTACCGGAAGTTTCCAAGAAAAATATTTCAGTAGAATTTGAGAAGGCATCTTCATATATCCTCTTCGGAATTTTATCTGAAGAATAAATATAATTCACAATATCAGTTTAGTCTTAATTTATAGTCAGAGTTTTTGTGTTCACTGTATATGCAAAAAGAAATAAATCATTGCTGTTTTGATTTAAACAAATACTCATGGTGGTTGGTTTTATTTACAGTAAGTTGAAAATAATTTACATTTAAACGTTATTTTTGAAATGTTTATATTTGTAATGACTTTTTTGTTAATATATTTTTGAATCTATTAATTAAATGGTATCAAAAAACAAGACTAATACATTTAATGAGTTTGTGATAAAATATAACGTTTGAAAATGATTAAGAATTTTTGTAATCTGGTGGGGAAAACAATGTGGAAAACGACATTTAACAAATTTTTGTAGTTCATTTAAAGACAAATGTTTCACCTTATGAACTTTTTTTGAGTTTCAATTTAGAAAAACTGTATATGTTTTCATGTTTAAAAGTTTGTTAAATTAACAACAAAATAGGATTAAATATGCAACACTTTCTTTTTCATTTTTTAATATGTAATATTAAATATATTACTTTCGTCTCTGTATAATTTTAATTTTAAAATCAGTAACAGATTTTTGTTAGTATATTAACTCGCTGCTATTATTACTCTGGTTTTAAACAGAATCTGAAACTGGATAAGGAATAGCAACGAGTTAATATAGTATACGTTGACACCAAACAAAAATCCGTTACTTATTTTAAAATAAAAGTTAAACAAAGAAAAAACATTCACCACAATTCCAGTAGATTATACGGGAATTGTGGTGAATGAAGCGGAGGTGAGTAGTCTATTGCATAACCTCAATGTCAATACATCCGCGGGATTGGATGGTATACCAGCTCGTGTCGTACGAGAAGCAGCTAAAGAATTGTCAGTACCCTTGACCATTTTGTTTAATTTGAGTCTCGGGTATGGGTTAGTCCCTAGGGGTGGAAAGAGGGGAAAATAGTTCCACTGCATAAAGGTCGTTCCAAGACTGCTGTTGTAAATTACCGACCGATTAGCATATCAAGAATCATTGTCAAGGTCTTAAAGAAATTAGTCAAGAAAAGAATACAGGATTGGATAGATGAAAATGGGATATTGTATGGGGGACAACATGGTTTTGTGAAGGGTAGATCATGCCTCAGTAATTTGCTCACGTTTTGTAACACAGTGATGGCTGAACTGGATAGGAGTATTGGGTTTACAGTGATACTACTGGACCTTACCAAGGCCTTTGACAGGATACCACATGGAACCCTAATCAGTAAACGGGAGCAGATGGGGATAGATATAGGGTTGGTGAGATTGATAGGAGGGTGGTTGAAGGAGATATACCAGAGAGTGGTTGAAGGAGATATACCAGAGAGTGGTTTATTCAGGAGTGGAGTCCAAAAGACGGCTTGTGACTAGTGTTGTGCCGCATGGCTCTGTTCTTGGACCACTTCTTTTCAATTTGTTCATCAATGATATAGGAAAGGATTTGAGAGGAAGTGTTCACTTGTTTGCTGATGATGCAAAGTTGGGTAGAGCAATTATGAGTGCACAGGATGTCAAAATTTTACAGTATGATTTGGATAGTTTGGAGGACTGGGCTAGGAAAAATGGATGCCAATTTAATGTGGCAAAATGTAAGGTTATGCACTTTGGGGTGAAAAGAATAGCAGCAGTATATCGCATTGGTGGAACCGTACTCCAGGAGATCAATGAACCGTATGAGAATAGGTTGAAGATTTGTGGGTTGCAGAGATTGGACGATAGGCGAAGGAGGGGTGATATGATTGAGACATTCAAATTACTGAAGGGTTTTTATAAGATTGATCCAGAAGATATTGTTGAAAATATGACTGGTGGTGGGAAGACTACGGCCCTGCATGGAAGCTGGGCAAGAGCGTGGTTGACAAGGGTGTTAGAGCTAGGTTTTTTACTTGGAGAGTGGTGAATGAGTGGAATAAGCTTCCAGAGTCTGTTTGGGTGCTACGACCGTGAATGAGTTCAAGGCAAGGTAGGATAGATACTGTGTCAATGTCGAATAGTTGTTCTTGACATGATGTTAGGGCCTCCCACAATGAGTCTGTCGACTCCTTGGAGTTATCCGGAACAATAATAATAATAATAATAATAATAATAATTCCTAAAAATAGGTGACAGTTTTTAAGATTAGGCAAGCATGTCCTTTGGTTCTTTTAATTCATCGTTTACTCCAGTGCTCCCATTTCTAGAACAGTCTTTTTAATTATGCAAGTCCTAAAAGAGTTTGATCCGATAAACTTCGAATTAAATATCGAAAACGTTCTTCTTACAACTCAATTGTCTTCCACTCTCAGTAATAACGAACTCTGGGCGTAACTACTTCGTTATATTGGATTACGGAACCACCGGCGTTGTGAAATTATCACGAACATTACAGATATAAGAGCAGCCGATTTCTCCCATCCTATTTTCCCTTTTTTATTAGGTTCAATTAAACTCCTGTCACTCTCATTGATTAACTGCATTTTCTGCGTTAAACTTCCTCGTTTGTTCTTCTGACCAGTTTGCCTGTTTTACTCGAAGAAAAACCCAAATTTCTCTGGTGAAAAGCTGCTTCCGAACCTAGATCTTTCAAACCAAAAAGTTTAGCCTATACCGCCTGAGTTACGGGGTCTCTGATCATCAGCTTCTTTTAATATAATATTCAGTAAAAGTTGTTGTGTTAACTTTTAATACACTTATAATCAAAAAATTATATGATTAAAAAGAAATCTTAAATGTTTGGCACCTTTTACAGTTTTTAGGACTTGACAGCAAGTCATGATTACCGAACTACATATTTTCAGTAATACTTTATATCAAATTTAAAATTAAATTTTTATTGTGGTTACTGCTTTCAGATCTTCTTCTTCCTCTCTCTCTCTCTCTCTCTCTTTCTGTTTCGTCTATATTCATCCACTTCTGCCATATTTCCATCCTAAATATATGCTCTTTCCATTTCTCTCTATACATTCCTTAATCTTTTCAATTATATTATAAATATCTAGTTTTTTTTTGATGTCCTCATTTCTTATATGATCCAATTTTGTACCTCCTTTAAAAATTCCTCTTAAAAATTTCATCTCTACAGCTTGTATTTTACTTTCATCTTTCTTTTTAACAGTTCATGTTTCTGAACCCTATAATGGAGTGGAAGCGGCAATTACTTTATAAAATGTTAGTCGAGTTTCTTATCTTTTTTTAATTCAATGTCCTTGTAATTGTTCTATAATTTCTTTATTTTTTTCATCTATATCTTTATTTTCAAGTATGTTATTATGCAGCCGAAATAATTAATCTTTGTCATGTGTTCTATTATTGTATTTCCTATAACTAATTTTGATCTAACATGATCTCGACTCCTGAATGGCGTGATGTTGTTTACTTTAGTGAAAATTTTAAAGTGTATTGTTGGTTTATTTGATTAATTCATAATCTGATTTTTCAAGTTCATCTTCATTGTATTCTAATGTAATCTGCTTTGTATACGAGAGTGGTCTTAGAAGTTCTCGGCCTCGACCATAGATGCTATCACTATTGGCAAGATTTTTTTTCTAAGTTAGTACATCTGTCATAAGCATCCATGTGAAATTACAAGTCATTCTACCGAGTAGTTTGTTTTATTCTGCTGTCTGAAGCAAACGTGTTGTCTGTAATCCCTTGAAATGGATAAAATATCGTGCAGTTATACAATTCTTTGAAATAGAAAGTTTAATGCCAAAAGAAATTCATTCGAAGTTCAAAAACGTTTATGGACACTCTTTTCCTTCATCTTAGACAATTAAGAAATAGTCTGCCGAGTTTAAACGTGTCCGTACCAGCCTTGAAGATGATCCACGTGAAAGACGTCCAAAAAGTAACAACACCAGAAATCATTGATGGAGTGCGCGAAATGGTATTGGATGACCGGCGACTCAAAGTGCGTGAAATTTCTGAGACTATAGGCATTTCAAAAGAACGTGTAGGATATATTTTGCATGAAGAATTGCATATGAAAAAGCTTTGCGTAAGATGGCTGCCGCGCTTGCTCACACAGATCAAAAACGCACGCCCATGAAAATCTCTGAACAGTGCTTGGAGTGTTTTAACAAGAATAAAATTGATTTTGTATGTCACTTTATCACTATGGATGAGATTTGGATTCACCATTACACACCAGCATCTGATCAGCAGTCAAAACAGTGGACAGAAGCCGGTTGTTCAGCGCCACAGAAGACAAAATCAGTTCCATCAGCAGAAAAGGTCATGGCATCGGTATTTGGGGATGCTAAAGGCATTTTGTTTATTAATTATCTTGAAAAGGGTAAAACGATAACCGAGAATATTATTCCGAACTTTTAACCAGACGAGACGAAAACATTTGTGAGAAAAGACCCGTTTTGCAGAAGAAAAAAATCATCTTTCATCAGGACAATGCACCTACCCACAAAGGTGTTTTGGCAATGGGAAAATTAAGGGATTTGTACTATGAACTGTTGGAACATCCACTCTATTCCCCAGATTTGGCTCCCTCTGACTGCTATCTATTCCCAAAACTAAAACTCTTCCTCGCTGGTTCTTGACCCCGTTCACATTAATAGCAATCTAAGCTATAGTTTGCCAGACTTTCACATCTCTGCCATTCAATATTGGAGATCGCGAGACCTTACACGTACGCATGCCCATGATGCTACAGCCCGAGTCTTTCTTCCATTTAAATGTTAACCTCTGTGGTTAATATATATATATATATATATTATATATTAACATATATATATATATATATATATATATATATATATATATATATATATGTTAACCTCTGTTGTCTCTCTCTCTCTCTCTATATATATATATATATCTTGAAATAAAAGTGTCACGTGACTAAACGCAAGCTTGTTTCGGCGTGCCTACCCAACGCGACAAGTCATCGAAATAGAAGCGTCCTTGGAACAGCGTTATGCGATTAAATTTTATGTGCGTTTGCAAAAATCAGCATCGGACACTTTTAACATGATACGCGAAGCTTTCCACGATGAAGCAACGTCGAGGACAAGTGTTTTTCGCTGGCATAAAACTTTTAAGGAAGGAAGGCTAAATGTGGAAGATCTTGAACGTGAGGGAAGACCTTCAACGTCCATCACAGAGACAATGATCAACACAGCAGCGATTATCATCAAGGAGGATCGCAGAATCACAGTACGCCAGCTGCATGTTGTCCTGAATATTTGTGTGGGAAATGTTCACTCAATCATGGCTGAACATTTGGGACTGAAACGTGTTTGCGCCCGATGGATTCCTAAACTCTTAACACCGGAGCAAATGCAGCATCGAGTGTGTGTGTGTGTGCACAGAATGGAAAGAAAGACTAGAACAAGAATGTGACAACTTCTTAAAACGCATCATTACAGCAGATGAAGCTTGGTTGTATCACTATAACCTTACAATGAAACAACACAGCCGTGAATGGAAGCACCCGTCGTCGCCTATTCCCAAGAAAGCAAAAACTGTAAAATCGGTTGGTAAAGTTATGACCATAATGTTTTTTGACTACGAAGGCATTGTTTACCTACACGCTGTAGAACCTGGGAATACTGTAAACGGCTCATACTATGCGGATGTTTTACGGACAGTGGTACATCACGGCAAAAGGAAGCGTCCATTGCTGAAGAATGGCTTCTTATTGCATCACGATAATGCAAATCCACATATTGCTGGTTGTGTAGTGGACGTTTTCAGAAAAACAATATAGATATCCTACCACACCCTCCATACAGTCCTGATCCCGCGCCGTGTGATTTCTGGCTGTTTCCTCAGCTCAAGAATCCACTAACAGGCCGCCATTTCGAAAGCAACAAAGCATGTGTACAAGCTGCGGAGGCGGTTTTGAAAGAACTCTCAAAAAACGGACTTTCACATGTGTTTAAGAAGTGGACGCAACGTTGGGACAATTGCATCGCGTCTCACGGTAGTTACTTCGAAAATGACCATGTAAATGATGACGATTAAAAGTAATCTGTTTTTCAGTATAAATATATTCTTATAACTTATTGAACAGCCTACGTATATATATGTGTGTGTGTGTGTGTGTGTGTGTGTGTGTGTGTGTGTGTGTGTGTGTGTGTCGAATAGAGTTAGAGATAAGCAACATCTCTGTACCTGTCTGACACAGATTAATTTCAATCTATTGTGTTAATTTATTATTTAACTGCAACTGGAGTTTTCTATCTTTATAAAAACTTTGTTATACCTTGTACTAAATGATGAATATAATATCTTTTTCATTGTATTCCATAATTTTTCTCTGTATATTTTATCAAAAGTTTTCCCATAATTTATAGAGGCCAGATAGGTCTTTAAATTAAACTCATCTTTTTTTTTTTCGGTAATTCGTTTTAACAGATAAATAATGTCTATACACGATCTTCCATGCATGAAACTATTTTATTCTTCTAGGAGTAAATGTTTTGGAATATTTGTAAGTTTTTGTATTGAGAATTTTACTATAAATTTTGTAACCAGTATTTAATAAACTTATTCATCTATAATTCCCACAATCATCTCTGTCTCATTTCTTAAATATAGATATAATCTTGGCTTTTAACCAATCTGATGGGACCTCACATTTCTTTCCAACAGTTATTTATTAATTTTATGAGTCTGTGATGTGAATATTATCCGCCATATTTCCAAAGCCCTGTATTTATGGCATCTAATCCGGTTGATTTTATATTTTTTATACCTTTATTGCTTCTTTTACTTCTTCTAATTTTATTGGTTCTACATGAGTGCTGATTTTTTCATTATTCTTTTCTGTGATTAAATTTGAGTCATACAGTAAATTCTTACAATGTTCTATCCACTCTTTCTCATATATTCTGTTGTTTGTGCTGTAAAACCTTCTTAATTGTTTAATTTCTTTAATATTTTGTAGGCTATGTCTTGTCTTCCATGTATGTCTTCTTCTATTTTATTAATAAATCTTTCTCAAGAATCCCGATGAGCTTTCTGTTCTATGGTTTCAGCTATATTTCTTTTGTTTTTGTAACTTACTTCTATTTCTTTTGCATGTTTTTGAAGATAAGTATTCATTTGTTTTTCTTTCATTGCATTTTCTGTATATTTGTTCGAAATTGTTAGTGTTTTTGTTTCTTAATATTTTATTTTTCTTTCCAAGTATTTCAGAAGCTTCTTTATGGATTACCTTTATTAACGTTTTGCATTCTTCTTCTATATATTCACTGAATTTGATTTCTTTTAGATAAACTGTTAATCGTGATTGATATAACATTTGAATGCTTTCTTCTTGTAATAGATACACTTTGCAAAGTTGTTCTATTTCTTGTCTTTTCTGCTTTATTTCCTTTCTCCATTCTGCTAGTATTTTTGTTTTAGAGACTATTAAGTAATGATCTGAAACAATTTCATTTCCTTTGTAATTTACATCTCTCCCAAGTTCCTGATTAGTAACTATTAATTATAATCGATTAATTATAATCTTTTAAAATTATTGAAAATACAGAAGTCTATTAGTTCTTGACCATTGCTATTCATGCAAATTTCTCCATATTTTTCTAATAAATTTGGGATATTTCAACTCTAGCGTTAAGATTTTCCGCTATTAATGTATAGTCACTTTTATTACATTTATTTAACTGTTTTTGTAGTTCCTCATAAAATTGTTCACTTGAGCAATTAAACCAAATTATAATTATGTAACTGTTTTCAATGACTACGAGGATATGCAGGGCGAGAATATCTGTTCAGCTTTCAAACCATAGATAGCATCTGGTTGATCCTGTTTTCAAATCATAGCTAATTGGATATGAGTATTCTGTTATTGCGAAACTAAGCTAATAAACCATTGTTAAAAGTGGGTAGATAGTAAATAAACTTTTTATTATTTTTTTAAATCCCAAAAAGTGTTTTCAAATCATAGAAAAATTGCGTACTATTATGCATAGATATAATCAGAATATGCTGAAAAAATTATTTAGTCAACATGTCAGTCGGTAATTGTAAATTATTAATAGTAGCTTGGCGTTTTTAATCGCATATCAAAATTCGACGGTGCCAAATTAAGATAATATATTTATTTGTTTCCATCGGTTACTTTATACTGCTCTGTAGTTTCATATAATCCATTTTATATTACTCCTTCTCGAAGTGTTGTAAGTCTAAGTACATGCGTAACTTGTGCAGATTAAGATTTTTTGTGAATTAATTTTTTTTTATATTTTTATTAACCAACATTCTTCTCTAGACATCGAATATGGAGTACTGGACGATGAAATTAAAATCGTACCTAAAAGCAATCCTAAAAATCAACGCATAAAGCGAGATTCAAAACAGTAACTTACAAGTCTACTTACTAACAATTTATTAGCAATTTACTCGAATATTTCTTTCCTCATATTGTACCATTCAAAGTAAACTCCCCATAGTTCGATAACATTACGGCATCTTATAAAACACAAACAGCTTTTCACTCCTCTCTCTCTCTCTCTCTCTCTCTCTCTCTCTCTCTCTGTCTCTCTCTCTCTCTCTCTCTCTGTCATTTATCGTAAAGAAATCTTACTTACCTTGTTTGATAAAACCGTAGGATATAAATAAAAGGAATAATGCTAATCCAAATAACGGTATTAGTGTCGTTTTTACTTGCATGACTGTAGTGTATAATAGGAACACAACCCACCATCTAACTTAGCTTCAACATTAACGTTGCTAACTACAAACGTATTGACAAAGTTCACTTGAAAATGACAGATTGTACCTTACAGGATAATTTCTGATAACAGATACTCTTTGAGACGAACGCGTTTATCATTTTTTGCGTTACCGCTTTATTTAGTACGATGATAACAAAAATATTACAACAGACCTTTGAAAAGTTTCATCAGCTTATTGGAAGAAAAAACATAAGTGTATGTGTGTGTTTCTTGGAAAATAAGAATATAGCCTTGTCTTAGTGGACAATGGAATGGGGATGCGAAAGAGCAGAAGAAGAAATTTTCGAAAAGTCTGGATCTGAAGTATATATGGAGGTATCAGTGGATTTATCAGTTTATATACGTTTAAAGGAAAGTGAAAGAATCATGGTGGCCACTTCAATGGAGAACGTCCATGACATCCTCCATAGAAAGACAGAGCAGGAGTTCATCAGTTAACTATATTTTCCCTTCTGGAGAGCGCAAAGCAAATCACAGGGAGATTTTTGGTGAACTACTCCAAATGTGGGAACAGTCCGCTCCCCTTGTTTCTTTCTTACGATCTAAATCATGAGTAATATGTGAAGGTCCTAACCTCTTCCAGCTCTTGTCTCCGTTGATCTTTAATTGCTTTTTAACCCTCTTCTCTCAGACTATCATCGTTTTTATTTCATCCATAATTATTATCGGCCCATGTCTCTTACCTTCTTCACTTAATTTCAGCACTGTTCTTTCCAGTTCCTCTTTATCTTCTTCAATAATAACTATGTCATATCAAATCACAAGTGATTCATCTTAGACCCTTGAATTGAAATTACACTCGTATTATTCTTTAGGTCTTCCATTGTTATTTCAAAAAGCAGGATAAAGATGCTTGGGGATACTGGATCTCCTTGTCTCGTGCCTTCTGGTGTCCGAAACCATCTTCCTATTTCTCCACAGTTTCTGATAGCAGCCACATCATTGTCGTTGATGTTCTGCAAGAGTCATATCACTCTTTTATCTACTCCATAAGATTCGAGCACAGTCCATGCCACTTTCTGATGCTCTCAAATGCTTTCTGAAAGTCAACAAAACAGGTATGAACATTTTTAGTTTTACAGAGCTTTCTCCACAATTGATCTTAACATTATTATTTAGAACATAGTAATTCTGTCTCTTTTAAATCCTGTTTGCTAATATTTTAGATTTTCTTCATTTATTTTCCTTATTCTTTCTGTTAATACCATTATAAGTTCTTTTCTCATAATACTCGTTAGAGCTACTATTCTGTAATTTTTACAATCCATTTTGCTTCCTTTTTTGTGAGTAGGTATTAAGATTGATCTTGTCCATTCTTTTGGTCTTTTGGTGTTTAGAGTACTTCCTCAAATACAATGTTACATAACTGGTACAGCTCGTCTATGATCACCTCGCTACCATGTTTCAACATCTCTTCAGTAATGTGATCATCCTTTACAACCTCATCCCTCAGTATACGAGGGTGGTCTGAAACGTTCTCGGCCTAAACCATAAATGACATCACATCGGCAATCTTTTTTTTTTTTTTTCAAACTTTGGACATCTCTCATAAGCGTCCAGGTGAAATTACAAGTCATTCCTTTATGTATTTTTTTATATATATACAGCTGTCGGAAGCCAAAGTGTTGTCTGTATTCCCTTGAAATCGATAAAATTGAGAGTATCATGCGGTTATAAACTTCTTTGTAAAAGAAAGTTTAACGATAAACGAAATTCATTCGAAGTTCATGAAGGTTCATATGGACACTCTTGCGCTTCGTTTTTGACAGTTAAGAAATGGGCTCCCGATTTTAAACGTGACCGTACCAGCCTTGAAGATGATCCACATGCAGGACGTCCCAAAAGGGTAACAACATCAGAAATCATTGATCAGTGCACGATATAATATTGGATGATCGGCGAATCGAAGTGAGTGAAATTGCCGAGACTATAGGCATTTCAAAAGAACAAGTAGGATATATTTTATATGAAGAATTGCATATGAAAAGCTTTGCGCAAAATGGGTATCGCACTTGTTCACAGCAGATCAAAATCACACTCGCATGAAAATCTCTGAACAGTTCTTGGAGCATGTTAACAAGAATAAAACTAATTTTGGGCGTCGATTTAAGAATATTACTATGCATGAGACTTGGATTCTCCATTACACACCAGAATCCAAACAGCAGTCATAACAGTGGACAGAAGCCGGTTGTTCAGCGCGAAAGAAGACAAGGGCATGGCATCGGTGTTTTGGGATGCTTAAGGCAATTGTTTATTAATTATCTTGAAAATGGTAAAACAATAACCTGAGCATATTATTCCGATATTTAAACAGAGTAGACGAAAAAACCGTGGGTTTGCAGAAGAAAAAAATCATCTTCCATCAGGATAATGCACCTGCCCACAGAGGTTTTTTGGCAAGGGAAAATTAAGGGATCTGCACTATGAATTGTTGGAACATCCACCCTATTCCCCAGATTTGACTCCCTCTGACGTCTATCTCTTGCTAAATCTAAAAATCTTCCTCGCTGGTCAGCGTTTTTCTTCGAATTAAGAGGTGACTGCAGCTGTACAGGGATATTTTACAGATCTTACTGAGAACCACTACAGGGATGGGATGATGGCGCTGGAGCATCGCTGGAATAAATGTATTAGTCTTAACGGAGATTATGTTGAAAAATAAAAATAATTTTGAAATTATGAATTCGTTTTTTCATTGTTAGGCCGAAAACCTTTCAGACCACCCACGTATTTTGTTTCTTCATCTGTGATTAGTGATGATATTTCCCTCAATTAATCAATTAACGTTTTTAGACCACAACATTTCCTCGTTTTTTATATAACTCTGAGCGGATCTTGTCCACTGCTCTCCTATTTCTTCTGTGTTCATCAAAATTCGACTATTTTCATTATTTATGGTTCTCTGCTTTGGACTCCATTTCTTGTTGATGTTTCTGGTCATCATATATAATTCTCTTGTTCTGTATTCACCAAAGCAAAATATTCTTTGATATTCTCGCATTGTTCCTGTAGCCATTTTGATTGGTCTCTCCTAAGTGGTATGGTCAATCACTAAGCTGTGATCCTATTCAACGTCTGCTCCCTAAAACGTTTGACACTTCTGAACTGATGTGGTCCTTATCTTGCTTATAAGTATCATGTCTTAGCATCTTCTTACTTCTTCCATCTGGAGATCGCCAAGTCCACATCCTGAAATCGTTTTGTTGTAAATGTGATTTCCAGCTGTACTTTTTCTTTGCACTTCCATACTGCAGCAGATTTCAATCGTATTTTTTTTTACAGTCAGCGTCTCGATACTTATCTGATAATGATTCATTCAGCCGTCCCTAACATGGGGAAACAGACGCTTTTTACATCCCACTATGAATTGGATACTACTGTTGCCTGTTGGTCCACGGGATGTATTTCATTTTCCTCCTATTACTCATATATGAGAGGCATTCCCCTATCCGCCAACCAGGAATGTTCCCTCTAGGGATATTTCAAGCTACCCCGAGAGAATCGTAATGATTACATATAACTATTTCACTTAATTGAATTTTGAAGAAACAGAAAAATAACTTCGAATTCGTAATCTTACGAAGTATTTAATTCAAAACTGAAATATCCACGTTTGTTTATCAAAATGCATAGCAGAAGTTTCGGCCTTAGTTAAAAATGAAGTAAAGTTTCTGAATGTGATAGAATATGCAGTTTGCTTCACCTTTAGTACACGTTGTCATAGTATTTCTCCACTTAAGATACAATATTCCCATTTACTTTGTGGAATCATGTTCATTTAAGTGGCAAAATAAAATTATGTTAAATTCCAACCCAAAGTGGCGACTAATCATAAATTGAATTGAGTGGCATTCAGTTGCCACGAGAATTGTCTTGGGAAGACTCAATTCTCGTGGAAGAGACAACTCAATGCCATACTAGGCGGTTTGTCGACTAATGATGTTCGATGATAAGACAATTTTAAATTTGAATCTGTTTGCAAAACGAAATATTCTTGGGTAATTAAACAGCCACGGGGGTAAAATTTTTATTATTCGTTTTGAGATCGTTCTTTTGAGTTTGCACTTGTTCCACCAAGTGTAATTTTCTGTCTGTCACCCCGAAAAAGTGATAACTGGATGAAACTGTTCCTCTGATCATTACTTATGTGATATTTAAATGAACAACAACCTCCGAAATACTAGAAAAAGATCTAAAGTCCAAAAATAAATAATAATTTCTTTGTGTGGTGCGATCCAAGTTTAAAAAATTGCACAGAAGATAAGGTTGTTTTGAATTGTCGAGAAATTTTAATATATTAAAATTTTACGATCCTACCAGATATTTCAGAAAGTTCCCCATATGCACTTGACTTTCTGATAACGATTGTACCATGGCCCTCTTATCGCCTTCTGTAAATAAGTCCAGGAGGCGATGGTAGATAGTACAGTACTTATGCATTACACGAAATATGAAACGTTTGATGTATTTTATCATATTTTTCATTGGCCTCCGGTATGGATATCAATATCACGTAGTGCCGAATAGGTTTCACAGTTTTCAATAGAATTGGACTTCTTATTTTCATTAACATTTTGTTTAATCTTTAAATCGCCTGAATAACAAAGAACAGTTTGGTTTGAAAGTCCTAGGTTCGAATCCAGTTTATATAGAACTTTTAATGCAGGTTTTCGTCTGAAGGACGGTTACCCAGACTCCCAAAATTTCATTGTTTTGATAATAATAAAAACTACATATAGACATCATTTTGACGAATATTTAAGTACATTAAATTATGTGATTATTAAAAGTGTCTCAAATCCTGTAAAATATTTTTTTTTATCGAAATAAGACCTGTTTTCTCTTCTTATGAAATTTATTTGGACCATCACACCGTATTTTTTGCGATTACTTTCTTAAAATAGAAACCATAAACAATTTCTAAATATAATTCTGCTTCTAAAACCTGTATTCTTCTGTGTATCTACAAAATATTATTTGCGCTTAGAAGGTTTATATTGTTTGGGTCGTTAGGTATTTCAAGAATTATACGTATAACTTTGGAAATAAATACGTATACTGTTTGATGGAAAAGTCATTGGATTATAAATATATTAAGCTCATACATATCACATAAACTCTGGATAATTTTATCTGTTGTGCAAACTGTCTCTCAGAAACGTAATCATTCTCCACTCCGTTATCTGATTGTATTCTGATATCGCTCACAAACTGAATCAAGAGTTATTGGAGGTGACAGAGCTAAAAATAAAAGTAATGGCTGAAACCAGAAAAAAACATAAAATATCTTGATGCGTACATGCATAATCGTGTCATATATTTATTAACACATTTCCCTTAAAACAATAAATAGGTGTCAGTGTTTGACAGTCTGTTATTCACTGTTGTCTTGCAGATGTTCAAAGCAGATATTTCGAATAGGATTGCTCCTATTGAATATTTCATTAGAATTTCTTAGTCATAACCAATACACGATGGTCACGAAGATCAACAGAATTCCGTCTATGCCATAAATATTGCATAAATGATGTGATTATTAAAAGTGTCTCAAATCCTATAAAAACTTTTTGGACCATTGCATCGTTTACGGTCATTTTCTAAAAACAGAAACCAAAAACAGAGAGATCACTTCGCTTATTGGAGCCTTGATATAGTCATTTATAATGACTTGAAAAGTTTCTATGTTTGCTCTGTAGAACTCGATTTCCCAATTGTGTATAAGAAATTAAAGGAAAGCACAAAAAACCTTGCACGTTCATTTTACGAACCTTCGTGGGCTTGGGGAGTTAAAAAAATCCTCCATCACCTCGAAATGGGAAACAAACTTGTCTTACAGACAGTTCTCAACACTCATCGCATGCATTAAAGTTGTTCGAATATCTTTCTAACACATGATTTATGTTAGAAACTCTCAGAGAGTTCAACTGTCGCAGAGTGTTTAAATGTTATCTAATATGTTCTGGTTAAAGTCTGTTTTTTTTTTTCATTCTTCGTATTAGTTCGGTTTAGCTCTACATCTTGAAATTTATCATGCGTTTTAGCTTTTTGTTTCAGTTAATATCTATTTGTATCGATTCTATACTAATGAAAACAATAAAATGAAACTCACTGCATGTAGAGCCATCACATATAGAATTTCAAGTAGCATATGCACTGAAATAAAATAATGTAAATAATTCAGCATCACTCACACTGATATTAAATAAATTAAATAATTATTTAATTATTTAATTTATTTAATAATTACGAAAGGGTTATTTATATATTTATCTGTGTGGATGACAAAATTTAAATATTAAAGGGAACAAAAGTCATATTTTAACTGCATGTCTTTCCACTACTAGTAGTGGAAAAATATATGAGTTTTGTAATAATTCCAGAAGTGATAAAATTTCTTGAAATAGTTATAAGACGAGGAAACAATAACGAAATATATAAATAACCCTTTACATTTTTGATAATCATCTTTTATTGGTGATTGAGAAGCACATACAAACTAAGTAAATAAATAATACTTATTACGTATGGTGGCGCCACTCTTTTGATCAAACTATTCACCGCGAATTTAGAATATTCCTGTACTATGCGCATGCTCGTATGTCACAGGACAGTTTTCTTTTGCCGCAATTTCATAAGTAGAGTTTTCTCCTATGCGTATGGTCTTCAACTTACTGCTATGTGAATAAAGATGAATAGCATAACTGTCTTTTAATTTTGCAACAACCTTTTCTGTTTGCGAAGGATTAAAATAATTTTGCCAATTTGTCCAATCAAAGACAAAGGCTGCTTCTTTGTTAAAAACAGTTAAATTGCAATTATTATTCGAAGCCTGTTTTATGAACTTTACTCCACAACGAGATCTCAGAATTCGTTCGGTAAGGCGAGGACCATTATATGCCCACATGTCACTTCTGTAGGTTTCAGAAAATTCTTGGAGACAACTTTCTAAAAAAGGCTGACGTCTATCAAGAATGAGAATTCCATTTGAGACCATTGAATCAGTTTCTTTAAAAAGTGCGTTTCTAATTCCCTCTAATGATTTCAGTAGAACAACATCTAAGTCAAGGTAAATCCCTCCGTACTTCCACAGACAACCAATTCGCAATGCATCACTGAGATGAGCAACCTTAAAGAAACTATTTCTCCACTCAGAATTGTCATACCAGTCTAAAAGTGGAGTATTTTTCAGCATTTCCCGTGCTTTTAGAGTGTACAAATGTACATTAGGATATTCGTTATTTATGGTGGTCATAAGGGAAGTCATTTGTGTATTATCACTGGTGAAAAACACAATTACTTTCATATTATGGTTGTTTTTGGCTGCAGCCTCAACTGAACACATCTGTCGACCATTCAAGAAAGGTTTGCTCGAAGTCTCCAAGAAGAATATTTGAAAAGAATTTGAAGTGATAATACTCGGCCAATTATCTGAAAGAAAATCACGCTCATTAGCTACAAAGAAAACAAATTGGTTTTATGCTAAATTGATCATTAGCACGTTATTTGTATAACGTGCTAATGATCCTATAAATGAATCCTATAAAAATACTTAAAATATAAAAATACTATAAACATAGCTTTAGAAATTGTCGTAATTTGCTTCTAAAACGAAGTCGTGTGACATGCAATGAATAAGATTTCAATACAAATAATTAGGAGCCTCTGTAACTTTGTGATTAATAGCAGAACTGCCGATAGATGGGATGAAAGTTATGCATTAGATTCTAATCGCAATTACAGAAAGATTATCAATCGGTCACTGGTGTAAGGTTTTCTCGCTGAAAAAAAATTGCGTTTGAAGCGCGTGGACTCAGAAAAGCCACACACACACACACACACACACACACACACACACACACACACACACACACACACACACACACACACACACACACACACACACACACACACACACACACACACACACACACACACGAGACATGTATACATATCATACTAATTTCGATTAGGAATAGTAAATATTGGCAGTTGTATATCATATTCTAGTTACCTTGTTTTGGAGAGCCACATGCAAAAAAAAATCATTCATCTGTTGCGAATTTAAAGATCGAGAACAGATCAGTGTACCATTTCCAAAAGTTCCAATTTACATTTCCAAATTCAAATCACATTTCGAATCCATTTCAAATGAAAGTGTGTGGCCTACTCTCTCTGAGAAGTGAAAACTTGTTAGATATTCCATAGTTTATATTATAAATAGCTTGTATTAACATGAAGATTTGTTGAAGCAAAGAACTGAAATTAAAGATATGTAAAACAGTGATAATTTCCACAGTACACAGCCTCTGTAACTTTGTGATTAATAGCAGAACTGCCGATAGATGGGATGAAAGTTATGCATTAGATTCTAATCGCAATTACAGAAAGATTATCAATCGGTCACTGGTGTAAGGTTTTCTCGCTGAAAAAAAATTGCGTTTGAAGCGCGTGGACTCAGAAAAGCCACACACACACACACACACACACGCACACACACACACACACACACACACACACACACGAGACATGTATACATATCATACTAATTTCGATTAGGAATAGTAAATATTGGCAGTTGTATATCATATTCTAGTTACCTTGTTTTGGAGAGCCACATGCAAAAAAAAATCATTCATCTGTTGCGAATTTAAAGATCGAGAACAGATCAGTGTACCATTTCCAAAAGTTCCAATTTACATTTCCAAATTCAAATCACATTTCGAATCCATTTCAAATGAAAGTGTGTGGCCTACTCTCTCTGAGAAGTGAAAACTTGTTAGATATTCCATAGTTTATATTATAAATAGCTTGTATTAACATGAAGATTTGTTGAAGCAAAGAACTGAAATTAAAGATATGTAAAACAGTGATAATTTCCACAGTACTCTATGGCTCAGAATGCTGGATCTTAAAGAAAAAAGAAACCGGATAAACTCATTGCTTTTGAAATGAATTGCCTAAGAAAAATCAGTAGAACAAACTGGACAGAAAGAAAAACAAATGAAAACGTCAGAGAAGAACTTATCTTTAAAGACCCAATAATTACAGCACTAAAAAGAGCCAACTAAGCTGGTTTGGACATGTTTCTAAAATGAACCCAGGAAGACTACCAAACGTACTATTAAATGGCAGAATTGAAAGACAGCCCAGCAGAGGATGACCAAGAAAGAAATGGATTGACAACATTAAAGAAAGCACTCACTTACACTCCATAATTGAACTTCACAAAAAGAGAGCAGACAGAAAGAAATGGCAGAAAATCGTCTTTGAAGAACTCATCCCACCATGAACGGAAGAGAAGAAGAAGAAGAAGAAGAACATGAAGATTAAAATGGGCATGGATGTTTGTGATTGTCTGTGAAAATACTAGTGGTGGTGGTGGTGGTGGACGGTAGATGGCGATGGTGTAGTTGCGGTTCGTTGCAGCTGGTGGATTGAGTGGTGGAGATAGGATGTAGAGCAGATGCCCTCCCTCGATGAGTCTTTGGACTCCTTGGAGGTGTCACACATAATAATAATAATAATAATAATAATAATAAAATCATGTGAAATAGCATAGGTAACTTCGTAGTTACTCAAATTATAATTTACTGTAGAATTAAAATATTTTTTAATCAAAATTTGTTTTAATTTCTGGTGAAAATTATTTGATAAAAACGAAGGTGGTCATTTGAATATTCAATATATGAAGTCGATCATTGAAACCCTCACATAAAAGTTAGCATGACTTCCCATCTGACTTGAGGAAGACCATAAAATCTCTTCACACGAAACTAGCCGTTTCCTATGAAATCATTGTCTTTTTTTTCACCATAGTAAACAATGGTTAAGTTGTAAATACGAAAATGTTCATTAAGAAAAACTAAACTAAATGGAGAACAAATTTATATAATTAGAAATAAACAAGCAAGCGTGTGATCTATAATCTACAATATTAATTCTGACTCATGTTTACATCAGCATTCATCCTGTAATATTAGTTATCTCATAGGCTTATCTGAGGATAACATTATTTAGTTGCTGTTTTGTGGTTCAATTGACTTATTGAAAATAAGTTAAATATAACTATTTAAGTATTAGCATATCAGCAAATCTCAAAGATTTAAGAATTACAGAACCATCGATTTAATATCATATGAAAGTAAAATTATGACGAAAGTAATCCAACAAAGGCTGCAGCCATATATGAATAGAGAAATGTCACAAGAACAGGCAATCTTTAGGAGAGGTAGAGGAACCAGAGCCCTGATAGCAAACATGATATGGATCATGGAAAGAACGACAGAAATTCAGAAGGACGTCTTCATCTTTTTATTAATTATAAGAAAGCTTTTGATTGCATTGATCCAATAGATTGTAGTATGCGAAGAGATCAGTGGAAATACCTGAACATCTACTTATCTTGATTAGTGAGCTGTATAACAAGACTAGACGGCTCAGTAAAAACAGTCTTTGAAAAAATAGACGGTGTTCAAGGAAAAAAAGATGTTCAGCAGAGTTATATACTATTGCCCTGCTTTTAAAATATTTATAGTGAATATATTATGAGAATGACTGATCCAGAAATTAAGATTAATGGCAGAAAAATAAATGATTTAAGATATAGCAGAAACTAAGGAAGATCTGGATCGACTGATTCTGTTGGTTAGAGGGAAAGTAACAAAGTCGGGCTTAGTTTAAACATCAGCAATACAAAACAGATGGGAATTTAAATGATTTAATAATAGACGGAGATAAAATAGAAATCTTTAAAAGTTATGATATACTGGGTTCTAGAATCAGAAATGATGGTAAATGTGAAGATGAAATTAAAAGAATAATAGTCATAGGAAAAATGCAATGTCAAACCTGACAAAATTTATGATAGATAGAAGGGGTGAGTAAGGCCGCGAAAATTAGAATTATCGAAGCAATGGTATTTCCACTAGTGATATATGGATGTGAAAGCTGGACTATTAGGAAGAACGACAGAAAGCAAATGCATTCATTTTAATTATGAGTGTAGAGGAGACTGTTAAGAATCCCATGGACTGCAAGAGAATGACCATTAAGAAGGATTTAGAGAATATAAAGACAGAATGCTCCTTGGAGGTGATGATTGCTAAACAAAAGTTGATGTACGTTGGTCACATTATGCGTGGTGATGAAGCATTGGAAAAGACTGTTATGTTGAGAAAGATTGAGGGAATGAGAAGAGGAAGACCACAAACGGTTGAACAACATACAAGAATTTACTAACTTGAACTTACAATTGCTGAAGGAAATGGCAAGAGACCGAGGGGGGATGGAGAGCCTTTGTTCACAGGATGAGCAAGAGTTGAAAACGACTCGATGGCACATAACAACAACAACATTAGCATGATGCATGCGCACCTTCCTCAACCACACAGTCATGTAATTAGATGGAAATTTGAAGTATTACTCCATGAAGGCCTTCTGGCAGTTTATTGTTCTTCGCGTGTTTCATTAGGTTATACGTATGTTATATCTGTCTTCCTCTTTCAAGAACCATGCATAAACAAGAAATTAAAAAAAAATTAACTTATCACATATAAATCCTGTAAGGTTATATAAGCATGGTGCTTGCTGATCTATAGGTACTCGGTCTGGTTGACCGAGTGGCTGATGTATCCGCTCTCCAACTAACTTGCTGCGAGTTCTAATTGTGGCCATTGATGTTTGTAACTGTCTTTAGGGATGGAGATGAATTTCATCTTCTGGTGAGAAACTACTATCCTCCTTGCTGGAGGCCTGAAGTGGCTTTTCAAAACGCTTCATATTTGGTCTCCAGAGAATGGTTCCGAACTGTGTAAAAAAAACAAAAATTACGAAACTAACAAAAATGGTAAAAAAATCTTTACGTTACTCAAGGGACTAATGTACGGTATGCTTACCTCTCACGAGTGGCAATCACATTAAAAAGCCTGAAATAATTTTATAAATATCCGCTCTCCATCAAAGTTACATTGCCTTTGGTTTTAGAATAACAGTGCAAAGCTGTTTGGCTATTAGTATTTTTCGTACTGCTGTGAGCAACTGCGGTGCCAACAAAGATGGCGTCCTCTCTTTGCTCCCAAAAGATTAGGTTTATTACTTTATATTATAATAATATTAATATACTTAATGTATAATCTGCACAGAAGGCATACATCGTTATAGTGTATTTTAATATATTTTCATATAATGCCTTGCATTTAAATTTTTGATTTATGTAGGAGTTGCCTTTTATTCTATATAGGTTGCTTGCTTGAGTTTGTTTGGGAGATGATTTATGTGGCTATTGCATTTCAGACCCGCACTGAGTTAATTAACGTCAGAGGTATCGTGTTGTTTCCACCTGACTGAGAGTTGGAGTTTTACTGAATATCTGCTTTGTGTACAGGAGAGCGGATATTTATAAAATTATTGTCAGCAGGCTGGTACGATTGTCTTCTGAATATCATTGTGTTAGTAGTTTAAAAGGAGGTTATGGTGAACCAGCTGGGGACCGGATGAACAACATATTGCATTTTGTATGGACAGTGACTATATTGTTTTAAAAAGACACTATTACCATAATTAGAAGATTTTGCCTCTTTTTAAGAGGGGACTAGTTAATATCATGCATATAAATATTAAAGATTAGAGTGGAGAGAGAGAGAGAGAGAGAGAGAGAGAGAGAGAGAGAGAGAGAGAGAGAGAGAGAGAGAGAGTCCTTAACTTTTACATCACATTACCTATTTTGATCGTCACTCACCTGTACTCAATTGCCGCTGGATGTTTAACAAAAGGCCGGCAACTCCCAGTCCAAGCAATACTCCCAATAGTAGACGGCCCCGTCTTTCTTTGCTCTGTTATTTAAAATAAAATTTCACAGTTTTAGAACAATAATCCAGTTATTTGTTTCTGAAGAGGAAGACAATTACTGAAGTATTATAATAAACATAAAAATATCCAAATCAGAATAAATTATATTTGGAATACAAATATTGTTACAAATCGTCTAAATGATTGCTTTAAACGTCCCAGTTAATTTTATTTTATCATCAATAGTTAGTTCTTTGTTCGACTTAGACCTCTCCAGATCCTTAAAATCAGACCACGAAGGTTTCAATAAGGAGAATTTGAAATTTATATTTCGGAATATGAATAAAATTTCTCCTAATATGTCAAATAAAAACTTTTTACTGCCTGTGCTCTTAAAAATTATTAATCTGTGTAGCATACCCTATAAACGCATAATATATGAGCAGAACCGGCGCTAGGGTCTTTGCCGCCCGCATGTAATTTCTATCTAAGTGCCCCTGTAACGATCCGGGCGTGTGTGGTTCTTTTACGATAATAAAAATTTAAATTATTTGAAATTTCTTAAATACATTTTGACAGAACAGCCACACGTTGGTTCGCTAAATGTAACGAGCCGGGGGTGTTGACTAGGCAGGATAATCGTTAAAAACCCGAAGATTCAAAAAATTCTCAAAAGTTAAAGCAAATTTTGATAAAGCCACTTCACTTTAATCGTTGAATATAATGATACAGGGATTATAGCCTTCTCACCGACCCGAATCGCTAAAAAACTTAAAATTAATTTTAATTAAAGTTAAAATTTATTTGAATTAATGTTTAAAAAATTTTTGCATTTTACAAGTTACTAAATTCTTAGTAACTTGTAATTTTTTTTAATAACTTTTATAAGTGGAACTATCTTTTAGGAAAATAAAAGAAATTCAACATAGATGAGAAAATAAGAAGAGAATTCAGAAATAATTAGAACATTTAATATAAGTATTCAAAAAATAACATCTTTAAAGAATAACAGAAAATAAATTAAATTACATAAATATACTTGAAATTTTTTAAATTAAAATTTTAGAGTTTTGATTTCATATTCACAAAATTAGAAACAATGGTCTTAAAGTCTAATTCCGCACATATATCATTTTCAATAGTATTAACGGCAAACTAAAAAACCTTTTTTGTGACATACTTGTTCTTAAGTAGGTTTTAATCAATTTCAACTTGGAAAAGCAACGTTCACCACTCGCTACACTAACAGGTAAGGTTAATAGTATTCTTAAAGCAATTGAAAAGTTAGGGAAAAATAAATTATTGGACACCATAAAATTAAGAATATCGAAAGGGTTTTGAATATTTAAATTATCCTTCCGAAATATATCCCGGAACGCACATAACTCGTCATATAGTTCTATTGCATTTACGTCTTTATTGTCGCCGTCCTTGAAGAGAATCTCTAAATCATCACAATTTTTTCGAACATCTTCGTTGTTAATTTGTAGTAATCTATACAAGAAATTGAAATTATCATAATATGATTTTAATTGTTCAAAACGTTCTATTAACGAACACATTGCAACGTCTAGAAGTGTATAAAACACATTCACACTAAATTTATCTCCTGGCGATTGTGGCGTTTCGTCATGATGTTCGTAGTCAAATTGTCGTGTCTTCTTTCGTCGTGGAACTTCCGTACCAGTTTTAAATTCTTATTCTCCATCTACCTCTTCACTCAGTTTTTTTGCCGTTTTTAGAATTTCTTTAAAATTTGTATCTGATCGATACTCTTGTAAAAATATTTTTATGTTTTCGATAGATTGTAAAGCAAGTGTAATGTTCATATTTTTGTCTTGAAGCATTTTACTCACAGGATTTATTCTGTTAAGTAAATCATGCCAAGTTATAAGAGAGCAAATAAATTTGTAGTCCTTTATTTTAGCACACAATATTTGTGCTTCGTGCTGAGTTTCTTTATTAAAATTTTCATTATTTAAAATTTCAAAAGTGCATCGTAAATTTCTCCTAACCGATATCGTAGAATGCGGATTGCATTAATTTTACTTTCCCATCGCGTTTCTGATGGCTGTTTCAATGTAGTAATCTATACAAGATATCGTATACAATGCTAATGTTTTTACGATCTTTAAACGGATTGCCCAACGTTTGTAATAAATGAAAAAAATTGTATATTTCTTGAATAATTGCAAAGAAACTAATTGTAACTGCATTCACTTTGGCTGCATCGTTAATGATTAAATTTAGAGTATGACTAGCACATGGAACGTAAAATGCTCGAGAATTTTTGTTCAACAGGAAACTTTGGAGCCCATATTTTTTTCCTTTCATATATGCCCCATTGTCATACCCTCGACCTCGCATGTTTTCAATGGGAATGTTCCATTTTTCCAGTTGTTCCATTATTGTTGCACATAAAGCACGTCCTGTGGAATCTAATATATCTGCAAAACCTAAAACGTTTTCCCTGATCTTGACAATTTATTTGTCACAGGAAACAAAGCGAATAATAATAGTCATTTGTTATGTTTTACTTGCATCAGGTGTGTAGTCTAAAATTATGGAATAATGTTTAGATTTTCGAATTGATAATAAAATTGTATCCCTGATTGCGTTACTTAACACTTTCATTGCCAAGCTGAAAATTGGAATTTCGTGTGGTGGCCAAATTTTTTTTATTTTTTTATTTAGTTAGCGACGTCCACGCGATATCGCGTGATTGGCAATGAACATGTTAAAGTTTCCAATATTTCATTTTGACTGTGTTTACTCAAATAGTGTACTCTATTGTTTCGTTGTAGAGGGCCCTTTCAACATGATTTTGCATAACGGGATGAAAGGGGGATGACGGGGTGCGGTCCGTTTCGACTATGCTTGGTCGTCGTCTCCATAGTAGAAATGGACCGCACCCTATCAACCCCCTTCCCCATCTCTAAAAATCAGTTGCTGTTTTCAACTTCTTCACCCTTTCCCACCCTATATAAATATAAAAAAACGCTCCGCCCATCCCTAATAATATAATAATATGTATATATATTATTCAAAAAAACCCGGGTTTTTCCATTTCTATTTAATTCTCCCATGTTGCCTAACCTCCCCACATACACACATTAGTCGGACATCAGAGAAAGAAGAAAAGCCACAACACCCAGAAAGAGGTATGTGTAAATTTCTCTTCCTTTATGCTACATATATTTATTGGTAAATATACTTCTACAATGCCCTAAGAATCCGTGAGTAAAAAAGCCAATAATGACATTTAAACAGGGGCACTGCTAAACAGAAGCAGGCAAAATAGCCGTTAATATAATAATGTTCATTTAGTTTGAACCCGCATAGATGTTTGTTGGTGTCTTAAGATAAAAGACGATTTTCATTACCGGTGCGAGACTATCCCCCGCCCCCCCCGGTTATTAGATACTTAATTGACTTGGGGAAAAAAAATAAGATGTGTGTTAGTCTCTAGAGCAAGGATATCAGGTGATGGAACCGTTAACTTTCACCAGCCATTAATATTTGCTATACATTTGCAAACTGTTGTGAGAGAGATTCCCATAAAAGAAAATCCTCATCTTGCTAATACTACTGAGCCTTGTCTTTGGAAACAAAAACAAACCGCTCGACATTCAGTTTCTTTGACATTAACGATGAATCTTCCACTCCAAGTTAACCACAGATCATGGTGAATCAATATTGAGATACTGCTGGGTGTGGCCTACATAGGGGGTGATGAAGTGGGAAAGCTCCATCTGTAATTCCTTAACTGTTTCGTACAATCCAAACTGTTGTCTTGCCTGAGAACATACACTCTTTCAAGTGTTTACAGCTGGGCAGAAGAATATGTATTTCCTCTAGTTGGACAGAACCCAGCCGAAGATTGATAACTCCACTTACCGGAACTTTCAATAGAATAGACAACTCACTTTTCACTTTCCAGTTTTTCGAAAGAAAACTGGAAAGTGAGTCATTTGACAAATAAATTTCCAATGTGTGTATTTATAAGAGAAGGCTTCAGATCACCAGTTTTCTCAGATTCCAATTCAAAAGATGCCTCAATTCCCCAGTCATTCTCCTCATAACAGTTAAACATATAACAGTCTAATAGAAAGAAAGAATCATCTTATCTCCAGGATGATCTTGTCATTTTGTCTATGAGATTAGGAAAGGGACTTAACCCGACTACAGGATTCAGTCATTCTACAGGATAAGGTAAATCTTGAAGGGATCCCGAACTTCCATTCATTCTTAGCACCTTTTCAATCCACTTTATAGTTCTTTGTTTGGATACGACCGAACAAAGATGATTATGTGTTCTGGTCATTTTTGTTTAATAGCTGATGAAAAAACTTGAGTATCCAGTAGGTATTAAAAAAATAATAAAAAAGAAAAAAAAATGGTCACCCCCGTATGAAACGGCCAACTCACATTTAGTTGAAAAGCCTTTTATAAAGATTTCTTATGTCCTATAAGGAAATTTGTGGGTTCAAATTGTGCTTCGTACATCGATGTTTGTGATTGTCTTTGGGTGGGAGATGAAATTCATTGACCAGTTCTGGACCACTTCCCCGCTTACTGGAAGCCTGAAATGGATCGAAAGAAATTCCATATTTGGTCTGTAGAGCAAGGGTTCCGGATCCTATTTATTAATAATACTTAAATATAAAAATATAAACAGTGCAAAACGCCAGCCTAGCTACTAATATACTATATGTTTATAAGTATTACTTAAATTAAGGGGATATTAGACCCCACATTGTTATAAAATCGAATGTCGGATCTAATATCCCCTTAATTTAAATAATGTTTACATCGCTGAAATGAAGCCTGTTGGCTCTTTATATTTAAGTAACTTAATGGGTGCACCTTTTGGACAACTCGTATAACAGAATATATAAGTTCTTTTCGCTATACCCTTTAGTATAAAGCTACCCGGTCACCAGCTACTGGTGTTTCGGGGAAGCTCACTCGCGAGGGATCGGGATACTAATTCGCCCCCCAAATCGCGGGGGGTTCTTCAATGTCCAGAAAGACGCTACGGGACGTCTGTTGTCTGTGGACTGGAGGTACGGTGGCCGTAACACCCGGTCTATGCCCCGAATAGGCCCCACCAACGAAACGGTTTCTTTGCCGCACTGGAAAACTATTTTCTAGGTGCGCAACACCTAATCGTGGCGGCCGATTGGAACTGTATAGAAGATGCACGATATGACAATATAGGCGGAAACGCTAATAACGGAACTGGCGGGTTTGCAGCACTCAAACGTTGCTGCGAAAATTTCGACCTTGTTGATATCTGGAGACGGAAGAATCCACTAAAAGTCGGAACAACGTGGTGTCGTGGTCAGATATCAACAAGGCTCGACAGGAAGTTCTATGTATCGCAGTTTTTAGAACCACGTGTTCTTGGGGTACGTCATATCGCTGTGAGAGGTCTGCTAACAGACCACAAAATGGTTCTATTAAAAATAAGGATACCAGAAATAATAGAAACAGCCAGAGGTCCTTGGAGGCTCCCTCCCAATTTCCCCAGTCTTTTTAGCGATAAGCTACAGAACCTCTGTAACGAATGGAGAGACACTACCTGGGACTGGGAAACCTGGCTACAGTTCAAGTCGCAGGCAAGGGAATTCTTTCAGCGGTGTGGGCGTGAAAGGGCACACCAACAGAGACAACGTCTGAGGGATCTCTATAGGGAGCTCGGCTGGTACCGCACCACTGAGCGGAGAGGAATTCCCTGTAGCGATGTTATCAGACAGGTAGAAATCGAGCTACAGCAAGAGTGGCAGAGTAGAGTCGAGGACCTCGATTTTCGAGCGAGACTCTAGCTCAGATATTTGGAAACACCTTCCGCCGCTTTCTACAATCAACAACGGGTGGCGGAAATGACGAGCGAACGGTTTACCAGATCCAAGAGAATGGCAAACTGATAAAATCAACCCCTGAAATACTTCGCATTTTCCATCAGCAGTACCTCGGCGCTTTTTCTGATCAGCAGAGCGCAGATGTTTTCAATGAGTGGAACATCACACGTTTTTTCCCGAGCATCTTCGCGCTCTGCATGACAGGTCGATAACTGCTGTGGAAAAAAAACAAAAAAAACTTGCAAAACAATGAAGGCAAGAAAAACCCTTGGGTTAGATGGGTTAGGGATAGAATTCTACCGATCTATCTGGGACTACGCACTACCAGTTTTAGTAAAAATATTTAACGAATTCTTCACTTCGGGAAATATCCCCGAGGAATTCGTTAAAAGCCACACAATTTTTATCCCAGAGAAAGATCGAGATCGCACCTTGGCAGATAGCTGGAGACTGATCTCCCTAACTAATTCTAATTACAAAACATTTGCAAAAATTATCTGCAGCCGCATCAAATGCGGTATAGAAAGAATCATAACAAGCACCCAGGTTTACGGAATACCGGGTAGATCAATGGAATTAAATCTCTTTTTCTTAATAGATCTAATTCGTCTGGCCAAAAATAAAAATTACCCTTTGGCACTTCTCTCTACGGATCTGGAAAAGGCGTTCGACAGAGTCAGACACACGTACTTGCAGGACATCCTTCAGAAAATAGGTGTGGGCTGGAGGCTTAGGCAAACAATCAAAAATATCTACGCAAAGGCCTCTACCCAAATAGCTATCAACGGATTCCTCTCGGAATCAGTTCCTATTAAAAAGGGGGTAAGACAAGGCTGCCCACTAAGCCCTCTCCTCTTCTCACTCGCGTTAGAACCCTTCATAAGAAGAATAGATAACTCCCCTGCAGTTAGAGGAATACCGTTACCCCTAGTCTCCCGACAGAGCAAAATTGTAGCATATGCCGATGATGTAGTGGCGACGCTCAGAGATTCTGAGTCCATCTACATTTATTTCGGCATTTTGCAAAAATTCAGCATGGCCAGTGGTCTTCCCGTTAATACTTCAAAGACCAAAATTAAAATTTTTGGAAATTTCCATAGAAATAACCTTCCTTGTGGTTTAGTCCAGCAAACTCAGCCCCTAACAGTACTAGGCGTCCCATTCACGGCGAGCCCGGTACTGCCTGTTAAGAAATTGCGGGAAGAGTGCGAAAAGAAAATAAAACCTTTAAAACCCAATTATTTCTCCTTCTACGGAAGAACAGTAATAATAAAAACAGTAATAATCCACATGCTAATGCATACAATAAATAAAACTAATATAAAAAAAACCAAGAGAATCAACTTTACAAAATACTAATAGATTTTTTTTGGAACGGAAGAAAGCATGAGGTTAAAAAAGAATATCTAAAACTCAAAACCGATCAAAGGGGTTTCTCACTTCCGAAATTAAACGGCCTATTCTATGCAAACACTCTTAAAACCATAGGGAAGGCCTTAAAATCTAACCATATTTCAGGATCCCTAATTAAATACTTTCTAGGGCATTTTCTCCCTTACTTCGGGACCACGGGACACGCTGATTCCAGTGCAGAGGTTGTTCAAGAATGGTATTATCCATTATGCCAACAGCTTAAAAAATTTAAAACCGAAGTGATAGAAATCCTAAAATTAAAGCCACAAGCAAGATATTGGGAGTTCTTTCAACTTTCCAGATGTGATACGCCAAATATAGAAACTAACATGGAAACGCTATTTCAAAATATCAGAAATAGCTGGGGACAGCCATTTCACAGGGATCTGGCATGGCGAATAGCCTATGGTCAGCTACCGGTGAAACTGGTTATGTCCCAATACACTTCAAGACCGTGCGACCCCTTCTGCGACGTCTGCCAGAGCATTGAAACGGTGGGACATTTCTTTTACTTGTGCCCCCCCCCCCCAGTCCAACATGTCTGGCAGAGATTAAGCGCAGTACTGGGAATCCAGCCGCTTACACTAGAGGAGGTCTTGTGCCTGCAATTTCCCCCACCAGTCAAGAAAATTCGGCAATTTACAATTTTTCTCATCAATGTAATCAAGTATCACATCTGGAAAGTGCGGAAAAAGTCCCAAATTAGCGATGAAAACAGTATACAAGCCAGACTACTCAGCGGGATCTATTTCTACCTCCCTAGGTTTTTCGCACAAGACGTATACTAGGGGATGGGAGGTTTGTAAATAAATGGTGCAAACCTCCTATCCTCTGTGTCCTGAGACAGGGCTTAATCATACCGTGTCTCTTCCTTTAAAAAGAAATATCTGTTGTTTTTTTTCCTTTTTTTTTTCTCTCTTCACGAGTTCTTACAGTTCATATAGGAGGGGGAAGATCTGAGAACCCGGGCTGCGAAGGTTTACAGCGAGGCGGTGCTGCTCCTTGTGAGCGGCATCTCTCGGGCCAGATTCTTCCCTCAAATCTTGCTTTTCCCTGTGGTGTAAGGTTAGCTAGTTCTTTACTGCTTCTTTAAAAGAAGAAAAAAAAAAAAATCCGCTCATAACTTTACGGCTCTAATTCACGCAGAAATGCTTTCAGTCCCGCAGTAATTTTACTTTTTGACTCCCGTAGTTAAGTGTTCTTTTTTTTTTTCGAAAAAAAAAAAAAGAAAAAATCCGGCTTAAGTTTTATATTAAAACAGGAGTTAGTAGATGACCTTCATAGACACCTGGTCAGTTAAATTGTTAATTTAAAAGTATTTTACGAGCGCATACAAGAAAAGTTTATTTCAAAGTTTTTTTTTTTGAACAGGTGTATAAGGATATGATGTTTTAAAGACCTTTTAGCCACAACCTCTAGGTTATACAGCTAAACGGTTTGACTGAGGCCTCTTTTTATCTCCAACTATCATACTCTACCTTTCTTTAACCTCCCCTATTACTACCTGCTGACCGTCAGCAATCTTTATACTCCAAAAGCCGATGATGAAAGACATTAACATTCTAGCTACTCACTGATGACGTCTCAAAAAAGGGTGAAACCGGTCTGGGTAGTGACCTCCGGCCATAATGTAATAACAGCATACATTTCCTAGGAAATGTGTTTTTACATTATGGAAAATACCAAGAATAGGATCAGAATTTTATCCACCTTTGCAACGAGTTGCCCGTGTTTGTACTACGTACTAGGACCACTTGCATTAGCTCACGCTAGTATTCGCCGATACTTTTATAGTTTTTTATACTATATTCGGCATGAAACTCTCTGGTTCCAAATCTCTGAGTTTCTTATTCGGTTTTAAAACAATGTGGGATTTAATATCCCCTTAATTTAAATAATGTTTATATCGCCGAAATGAAGCTTGTTGGCTCTTTATATTTAAATATGTTTATAAGGTTTCGTTGGTAGAAATCGCATCGAAAAAATTAAATAAATATCAAAATTGGAAATCAAATCAAATAATTACTGACCTGTACACCTAGGAAATGTATGAAGCGGTGCATCTTACACAAATACTCAGTGAACACTGTTAACAACAAAATAGCATTTGTTCACAGCGTTTTATCCAAATGTTTCACGCAACTTCTGCATGGATACCACCTGTAGAACACAGTTCTACAGGTGGTATCCATGTTCATGTAGCGGAGGTCAAAAAACCCCGAGACTATTTATTCTCAACCATCTCTCATTAAAAATATATTAAAAAGCTAAACTAATGTCCAATATTTGATGATTATCATTTCCTTGCTTACTAACTGAATTCTTGAAACTGTTAGGAAAATTGTCTTTGTGATTGTCTGTGAAAATACCAGTAGTGGTGGCCGGTAGATGGCATTGGTGTACATGATGATAGTTGCGGTTCGTTATAGTTCAGGGGGGTTCAACCCATCGATCGCGATCGACCGGTCGATCGCGGAGCGATTTTTGATTGATCGCTTTTGTATTCCTCCTTACGAATTTAATTAAAACTGAAAACATAATATTTTATTTATCATTATGTTTATTATTTTTAATTCGCTTTAAGTTATTGCTATTGTTTATTTATTTTTCTTTAAATTGTCAAATCAGTAATTTTCTTATAAGTGCGGGTAAATGAATTAATTTGGATCAGTGGAAGTCAAACAGAGAGCCGAGTGAATACGATTATAAGCAAAGTGTAAAAACTCGATTGTAGCTTAAATATTAAATATTCCAAAGCACATTACATCGATTTTTCACTTAGATTAAGCCCATGTGAATATTGTAAAAAACAATAAACTTTGTTTGTCTTGGTACAGTTTGTATTAGATGTTTTTGTAAATAATTCTTTTGAAGCTAACTGTATATACTACTTTAATAAGAATATGTTAGAATTTAAAAAAAGGCAATGTTTTTGTCGCCGAAGCTGTACATGGCGGCATTAGAAAGATTGTTATTGAAACGTGTATGTATGAGAAAGGCTTGCAGGCTCTAAGTGTAAACATCTCCGAAGTCAGTCAGAAAGAGTTCAAACAACTTTCTGATGGCCGGCAACTTACACTCAAAAGAAAGCGGAGGAGAACAAAGGGCGTGCCGAACCTGAAACTTAAGATGAAAGACTCATACCGATTCGGTGGGGGTTGCCAAACTTAATGCGAGGTCTCAGAGGAGGTCTAATAAAAAGGGACTGAAGCAAGCAGAAGGGATCCCGGTTCCAGAATTGCTGTCAGAGAGGAGGTCACCCGGTCCAGAGTCGCCGTCAGAGAGACTGCCCGGATCCACGTTGCTTGAGAGAGGAGTTTCCCGCTTCCAGAAAGGAGCTTCTCGGTTCGAGACGTCGCTAGAGAGAGACTACTTCTAGGCCGCAGACAAGGTTTCAAATTGCCGAATGGAAGAGTTCCAATTGCCGAAGAAAAGTTTCCAGGCCAGGTTAATGTCAGACATTCATCAGTGTGTTGCATTTTCATTACAATTGATGAATCAAACGACTTCACTGATATTGCTCAGTTAATGGTATTTATTCGCATGGTATTTCAAGATTATTCAAGTAAAGAAGAACTTTTGAAAACTATACTATTATTGGGAAGGACTAGGGGAGAAGATATTTTTTCCGCATTTGATGAATTTGTGAAACAAAACGAACTTCTGCTTTTTAAACTTTTGGCTATTACTACTGATGGTGTTCCTGCAATGATAGGTAATAAATCAGGCTTCATTTCATTATGTAAAAACGATGATAAATATCCACATTTTTTAACGTACCACTGTATTATTCGCCAAGTACTGTGTAGTAAAAGATTAAACACAAAAGATGTTTTGGATATTACATTTAAAATTGTAAATTCTGTTCGAGGAAAAGCCCTGCAACGGCGGTTATTTAAATTACAGGCAGATGATGATAGGGAACTTCTGTTGTACAATAATGTTCGCTGACTCAGCAGAAGTCAATTTTTAGAAAGATTTCTTGTATTAATTAAGGATATAGAAATTTTTCTTGATGAAAAAGAAGATATTTATCCACAATTGAGTGATAAAAGACGTTGTTACACTTATCATTTTTAGTAGATTTCTGTACGAAATTAAGCAATTTAAATTTAGAGTTACAAGGTAGAGATAAAAATTTAATTGAAATGTTAAGTTCAATAAAAATTTTCCAACAATACTTACTTTTATGAAAGAAAAATATAAATGACCACGAATTTAGACATCTCCCATATTTATTAAATTTTTTTGAACAAAATCAAGAAATGCTTCGCTATGATTTAAAAGTATTTATTCATGAAATAGAATTAGTTGATCAAGAAATAGATTCAAGATTTAAAGATTTTAATAAAACTGAAATGATTGTATCTTTTATCAATAATCCATTTCAAGAAAACTTGAACATCACAGAAATTTCAAATAAAATTGGTGGGCTGTTTGATATAAACCAAGCTGAAGTAGAACTTGGGATAATAAAGATTCAGAATAGTTTACATTTAAAATCAATAAACAATGAAGTCGTTTGGAAGTATACACTGGAAAAATTCCCAATATTAACTGATATTGCGCGAAAAATTCTGTCGTGTTTCGGATCGACATACTTATCCGAATCCGCTTTTTCAAATATGACCGTCATAAAAAATGAATTAAGAAACCAAATTACAAATGATCATTTAAATGATTGTCTGCGATTGGCCACTTCTTCATATCAACTTGACTTTGAAAATATTGCGAGGTCCAAAAAAATGCCAAATTTCACATTAACTTATTTTTTTTTAATCAACCAGCATTTCTTGTAACTGGTGGGTTTGTAATCTGTTGTTTTTTCTAACTTTGGTTTTCCAAAATAGAGAAATAAATATTTTATTCCAATACATTTGTTTTTTTTTGTTTTTGTATTAAAATAATTAAAAGTGATAAATAAATTTTTAAATACACAAATAAAGTTTTTAGTTGTGTTCTTTTTAGTTGTTTATTTTTAGTTTTTTACTCTCTTATATAGATCACGTTCCCCCAACAGATATCAGGTTGGGGAGAACGTGACCTATATAAGAGAGTAGATCGCTGAATAACTTTTTATAGAAAAGCAGCACAATGTTGAATTTTATAGAAAATTCAACACACAGCAGAAATTGCTACAAACAAAAATTTATTCCCTGAAACTCATGTGTAATTAAAATTGTTATTTTTTTTATAAATATTCTTGTAATTTTTAACGAATATTGTTAAGTTATGTATCTAATTATAGGTCTCTCTCGCATTCAAAGCGCCAGTACGTGCCATTGTAGGTTCTTACGCTTTTATTCGTTTACTAACAAGCGAGAGCGGTGAGCGCTCCGATTCTGATGTGCGCACAGCTTTGAATAATAGGCTATATCTTCGGGAATTTTTCGAATTTCTTGATAAAACGTTAGGATCAGATTTCTAAAAGTACATACTTTCAGAAAATAGTATTAAAAAATCGATTTTTTTGATCCTCTAAATAGTACTGCCTCCTTAAAACTATCAAAAACTTACAAATTAGCAAAAAGAAAATGCCATAGAGGGAAAACCTGACGTGATAGAGAAAAATGGGTTTGATATTTGAAATCAGCGCACCCAGATTAGTAAAAAAACAAGTGTCATACAAAAGTCAGCAAAAATTGTGTTGGACTGTGTTATGCTTCGCCGAATATTCAGCACATTCGCCATATTGCAGACTGAAGAATGATTATAAATCATGTGTAATAATACTTCACCTAATCATGTAATCAGATGAATAAATAAATATATGTATATACGTATATAGAAACTTTGAAAGTCAAAAAGCAGCCGAAGAGTCTCAGAGAATAAAATCTTCCCTATCGCAGTTGCTTAGCATGCACTGTGGATGCCAAGGCATTATTGGTTCTTATCGGAGATCAGACAGAAACCTTAAAATGACAAGAATTCTCATAAATTATGTTTGCGAGAATTCTATTGGTCATAATTGAACCGCAGTCATGAACCACTTTCTCTTTATTTTGCATTTCGAAAATGAAGAAAAAATAAATGAGGATCTTCATTGATAAAAAGGCAAAATAATATTTTGCTTTCCCTAAATATAATTGCCAAATTTTTAGGTACAGAGCCAAAATGCTTCTATTTGAAATAAATACGGCACTGAATTGGAGGATATTACATGTCTTCCCATATTTTATGACCAAATATAGAAATCGTTGAAACATTGAACGTTTCGAAAATAAATCTTAAGTAATTGAAGTGATTAATGTTGAATCACAAGACAACAAATATCGTTTTCGATTTACCGATCTAAATCTGAGTAGCTTGAATGCCTTTCTTCAGAAACCTGAAAAGACATGAAGATATTTAATTCTAATTCGAACAACTTCAGTAGATTGGATGAGTTTTGAGAACGACAAGTTTCTTTTGCAACTCGAGGTGATCGAAATTTTTTTTAACTCCCTGAGCCCACGAAAGTTTGTAAAATGAATGTGCAAGATTTTTGTGTGCTTTCTTTTAGTTTCTTTTTCATAATTTGGAAATCTTGTTCTACAGAGCAAAACATAAAACTTTTTTAAAGCATGTCAAACCTCCAATAAGCCAGATGATCTCACATTGGAAGATGAAATTCATCTTCCAAGAATCGCGAACATTTATGGCATAGACGGAACTCCGTTGATCTTCGTGACCATCGTGTTCTGGTTATGACTAAGAAATTCAAATTCAATAGGAGCAGTCCTATTCGACATATCTGCCTTGAACATCTGCAAGACTACAGTGAATAACAGACTGTCAAACAATGACACTTATTTATTGTTTTAAGTGAGATATTTTAATAAATATATGATTTATTATCGTCTTTGTATGCACGAATACATTTTATGGATTTTTTTCTGGTTTCAGCCATTACTTTTATTTTTAGCTCTGCCACCCACAATAACTCTTGGTTCAGTTTGTGAGCGATATCAGAATACAATTCAGATAACGGGGTGGAGAATGATAACGTTTCTGAGAGACAGTTTACACAATAGATAGAATTATCCAGACTTTATGTGATATGTATAAGCTTAATATATTTATAATGCAATGACTTTACCATCAAACAGTATATGCATTTGTTTCTGACGTTCTAAGTATAATTCTTGAAATATGTAATGACCAAGCAAACCTTCGGAGTGCAAATAACATTTTTTAAGATACACAGAAGAATACAGGGGATTGGTTTAGAAGCAGAATTATATTTAGAAGTTGTTTTTGATTTCTGTTTTTAGTAAATGACCATAAG
The DNA here is from genome assembly GCF_054136105.1 of Typopeltis vanoorti. NCBI lineage: Eukaryota > Metazoa > Arthropoda > Arachnida > Uropygi > Thelyphonidae > Typopeltis > Typopeltis vanoorti. Next base: position 60,905,267 of record NC_143559.1, read on the forward strand.
CGATGGGATGGTCCAAATGAATTTCATAAGGAGAGAAAGCAAGTCTTAGTTTAATTTTAAAAAGTTTTTACATGATTTGAGACACTTTTAGTAATCACATAATTTAATGTACTTAAATATTCTTTATTTTATTTTAGTTTTTATTTTATGAAAACAGTGAAATTTTGGGACTGATTAACTGTCCTTTAGACGAAAAACCTGCATTAAAAGTTCTATATAAACTGGATTTGAACCTACGACTTTCAAACCGAACGGAAACTGTCGATACTGACTGAACTTGGAGGGTTTGCCGCACTGTGACGAAGTACACTTTTACTCTCAAATTGAAGTTTGTTTTAGTTTAATGAGCAGAACTGTTCAGTTGTTTCAAAGATTAAGAAAAATTAATGAAAATAAGAAGCACAATTCTATCGAAAACTGTAAAACCTATTCCGCACTACTTGATATTGATATCCATAAAAAGTGGACAATCGTAGACCAATAAATATACGAAAAAATATGATTAAATACACCGAACTTGTCATATTTCGTGTAATGCATAAGTACTGTACTATCTACCATCGCCTCCTGGACTTGTTTACAGAAGACGATAAGAAGGTACAATCCTTATCAGAAAGTCGAGTGCTTATGGGGGACTATATGAAATATCTTGTATGGACGTAGAAGTTTAATATATTAAAATTTCTCGATAATTCAAAACAACCTCGTATCTTCTGTGCAGTTTTTTTAACCTTGGATCGCACCACACAAAAAAAAACATTATTATTTATTTTTGGACTTTAGATATATTAATAGTATTTCGGAGGTTGTTGTTCATTTAAATATTACATAAGTGATGATCAGAGGAACAGTTTCATCCAATCGTCACTTTTTTGCGATGAAAGACAGAAAATGACACTTGATGGAACACGTGCAAACTCAAAAGAACGATCTCAAAACGAATAATATAGGGTTAACCGCCGTGGGTGTTTGACTACTCAAGAGTATTTCGTTTTGTAATCAAATTCAAAACTGTCTTATTATCGAACAATATTAGTCAATGGACGCCAAACCGCCTGTGTGGCTTTAAAGGTGCCCCTTTCACGATAAATGAGACAGGGAAAAGTATAATTTATAATATAATGTTTAATATAATAATTTTTATACAAGTGGAAAGTGATAGGAACGTGTTCAAGGAAGAAGTGAAATCCATCACTGGAAAAGGAACTATAGGATGAAAACAACAAAGTGGTGTCTGCAATCAAGTAAGCAGTGGAAGAAACAGTCCTCCCAAAGAGAGAAAAGCCAAAGAATAGGTGGTGTCACAGGAGACATTAAAGATAAATCAAGAAAAAATATCTTTAAATATTAGGAGAGTGATATTTGTGGAAATGGAAGAAGAGTATAGAGCAAAATGCAGTAAAGTGAATAAGGTGGTTCGCAGACACAAATCAAAGTGGCTAGAGGAACGGTGCGAGGATATCCGTAAATACTTTGTTGAATACAGAACAAGATAAGTACCTATATAAGATTATCAGAAACATCAACAAGAAATGGAGTCCAAATCGGAGGACCATAAATAATAAAAAGGGTAAAACCTTTTGACCCCAGAAATAATAGGAGAGAAGTGGACAAGATACCGCTAAGAGTTATATAAGAAACAAGGAAATGTTGAGGTCTACAAAGTGTTAATTGACGAATTGGGAGAAATGTCACCACTGCGCACAGATGGTGAAACAGATATACCGAGAGATTAATTTTTAAAGGCTGCAGAACATCTGAAAACTATTAAAACCCTGGGAATGATTAAATCACCGGAGAGATGTTGAAAGATGGTGGGATAGTAATAGATAAGCCATACCGGCTATTTAACATAACAGGAGAGGAAGGCAAAATATCGAAAGAATGGACAAGATCAATCGTACTACCTATTTACTTAAAAGAAAGCAAAATGGACTGCAAAAATTACAAAATCATAGATCTAACGAGTCATGTGGGAAAAGCACTGTTGACAATCTTAACAGAAAGAATAAGGAAACTAATGGATGAAAATATGAAAGATGAGCAAACAGGATTTAAAAGAGACAGAAGTATTGTGCACCAAATACTAATGTTAAGATTAATTGGAGAAAGATCTACATAAGAATAAAAATATTTCTACCTGTTTTGTTGACTTTCAGAAAGCATTTGAGAGTATACATCAGAAAGTGGCATGGACTGTGCTCGAATCTTATGGATTACACAAGAAAGTGATATATCTTTTGCAGAACATCAATGATGACAATGCAAAGGCTGCTATGAGACACTGTGGAGAAATAGGAAGATGGTTTCGGACACCAGGAGGCACGGGACAAAGAGACCCAATATCCCAAAGCATGTTTTAGAAAGAATAATGGAAGGCCTAAAGCAGTGCTTCTGGATGCCAGGGCCCCCTTTGGAAAAATTAAAATATTTCACGCCCCCCTCGAAAACAAAATCATAAAATGGACATATAATATTATAACATTTATTGTATTTATATTCAATACAAAATATACATGTCGAATATTGCAAACATCGAATGCAAATATTACATTTTTAGCATCTCACATATACATTTAACATGGAACATAATCTTATATTTTTATATAGATGGATATATTGTTATTGTACATTTGCAGTACAAGCACATGAAACGTAAAACGATTAGTAATAAAGAAAGAATTAAAAAATAAAAGAAATTTAATAAGAATTTAATGTGATGGATGTGTTTCAATACTGCTACACCAATATCAGGTGAAATATTGAAACTGCAATTCTTAGATTTCTGCTGTGAAATGAAACTTATACGAATAGGCATATATTCACTAATATTCGTTAAGCGCCGAAATACGCAGGAAGCAAAATTTGTGAACCAACACCAAAGTGGGATTTTTTAAAATATCAAAAGAAAAAGGCGAAAGTGGATAGATGATGTGAAAGAGTAGTGTGGAAAGAAATTGCAGGATTTGAGTCATCTGACGGTGGACAGTGACAAGTGGCAAAGGAATGGCGAAACAGGCATCGGACGCCAACTGGTATTGGATCCATGGGCAATGATGATTAAGATTAGATAAAGCTTATTTTCCATGATAACCAAGACGAATGTACCTTAAAATATTATTTACTAAATTACCTACTCTGAGATGAAAGCTGATTTAACAGGAAAGGCAAGGTAAAGAAAAACAAAATGGATGCACATAGAATTATCTTACAAGGAAAAGGAAATTATGTAAACAGTTATTTATAGTCTGTTTCTTCCTCCATATTCACGAATATCAGCTTCATTAGAAACGCTACTGCACATACACCGCGATTTTGTCAGTGATTTTTTCTATGTATATTCTGGACATTTTTTCTGTTTATGTGATGAAAACATTAATAATTAGAGTGAAAAATATTTCTACTTCTTATGAGACGACGAAATTATCTTCAGATTAGAAAGCAGCTCTGTTATTTCAGAGACAGTTTCCTCACGTCAATGACAAGAATCAAACAGTCGTTTTCTTTTCAAGAGCTCTTTTAAAGATCGCATGTAATGTCATCCTATCAGCTGCTTTAGCATGTGCTGCTTAACCAGAGATGCACTCTACGTATCAGTGCCATTGAATCGAGTCTTCCACACTAGCATGTATTGTTAGTAAAATGATAAATCCTTAGTTGTTATGTTTATGTTCCTTCAAACCAGTTTTCTGAGGGAAATTATAAGACAGTTTGTGGTATAATTCATTTTTCGGTGAACTGTTTTCAGTTAATTATTTTTCCGATAAATTGCCTGTCGCCAAATTGTTTTCGGTGAATTTCTGGATATCCCTGTATAGACCATCAACGAAAATCACTCCTACACGAAACCACGAACAACCCACTGAATGTTCCATCTGGTTTTTCGTGAGAAGAGCAACAGAAAAAATCTTCACCTACTTGATGCGTATTAATATCAAGCAGTTGATGCTAAGAGATTGACTAATAAGTCCTGCTGGTTTCGATAGTATCTTCGCCTCCTACCCCTTAATATTCTGAGAATTTGCACTCTGGAATCAATACCCATTCTATAATATTGTATAAGCTGTCACACTCGTTTGTCATCTGGATTTATTTGAAGAGGTTTATTGCATGGAAGTAAAGTGAGAAACAAACTATTGACCTATTATCCTCTCCATAGTCCTACAAAACAAAGTCCTGCACGAATTCGGTAACTTTCCTTCTTCCGCAGAAGGCATCCTTTTTCATCATTGGACATCAGCTTTGAAAATTATTTGAAAAAGTCGTATGATCTGGGAGTGTTTCCAAAAATTTTAAGTGTGGCCATAAATGCTTTCTTACCCGACAACCGTCTTTTTGTCAACTTGTTTTCTTTGCGATGGTGTCAGAATATTCTCAGGTTGCTAATTGCGCATCATAGTGGATGTTCTCCTATTTTCATAATTCATTGTGGCTCTTTGCTCTAATTTCGATCAATGACCATTTCTAACCTTGGATCTCATCCATAGCTGGAATAATTACAGCACACTTTTTATTTCTTTATCAGAAAAATCTTAGAGCGACTAAATTATGCAAGAATTCTCTAAACAATGAATGAATTAAACATCGCTCTAAGTACATTTCCTGGTGAGATGAAGATAATCTAGTGATCTGAAATGTTAAAAACCATCTCAGAAGAGCGATCTCACTTCACTCAATCTTACTTTTCATAGAATTGAGATTGCCAGTTAAGGTTAATCTTGGACTAACTTACATATCAAGCAAAGCCTTTTCTGGCAGAAAGACGTCAGACCACCAGCTCCCTGAGCTTACAAATAACAGTTGGTGTCCTTTTCTATTAAAACATCACTTTTCTCTCCTGAAATGGCATTATATAAATCCCAAATTTTCTCAAAATTAAGAGGAATGTTCTTACATTTGGAGAAGTGCATCAAAAACCTTCCTAAGATTTGCTTTATGCTATCCAGAAAAGCAGAGCATAGTTAAACTGATGATCTCTTCTTCTGTCTTTCTATGTAAGATGTCATGGACGTTGCTCCATTGAAGTGGCCTCCATGATTCTTCCACTTTTCTTTAAACGTGTAAAAACATGACGATCCACTGATTAACCTTCGTATACATTTCTGCTCCGAATTTTTCGAAAATTTCTTGTTCTCTTCTTTTACATTTCCATACCATTATCCGCTAGGACAAGACTACCTTCTTATTTTCCAAGAAACACACACTTATGTTTTTCTTCGAATTAGCTGATGACAACTTTTTAAATGGCTGTAATAATATTGGTATTTACAACGTAATAATTAAACCGATAACCAGGAGCGGTCGTGCATAGGCACGGGGCAACTGCAGCACCCCCAATTTTTCTCTCTATATAAATATATTTTATTGTTTTATTTATATTTGCTTGTAATATTTAATTTTATCATCAACAATCCTACACAATTCTCTTATTTTGTATAAAAAATAATAAAAATCCATCTTGTAGCACTTAGGAGGGCGAAGGAAGCTAGCAGCACTGTGCGTCCACAGTGTCATATTGCTACGCGCGCAAGCATATGCACGTCATAGTGAGATGCGAGTTATTAGCATAATGAGGCACTATCCGTCGTGCAGTTCCACTGTTGTGTATAGTGCAGTTTGCACCAGTAGTACTGTAGAGTGTTCGTAGTGCTTATCGTGTTTACTCCGTCTCTTTAAATATTTGGACATTACAATTAAAGGATTTAATTGTAATGTCCAAAAAGTGTAAATCCATTCCTTTAATTGTAATTAAAGGAATGGATTTTATTTTTAAGTAATTTTGAATTATACCAAACTGTATAATTTTATCGATAATAAACAACATTTTTTCATGTTTAATTTTTTTTTTAATTATTACCATAATTTTGATATTTTATCCAAACACGTATACGCTGTACTTACAGTGTGTATGTATATTTCGAAAGTTGCAGCACTCCCACGATTTCAAGCCACGAGCCGCCACCGCCGATAACATAAAAAATAATCAAGGCATTCGTCTCAAGCGTTTCTCTTATCAGAAATCGTCCTTTACTTTACAGTCCGTTGTTTTCAATAGGGAAACTTTATCAATAGTTTTGTCGTTAGCAGCGTTCATATTCAAGCCAAGGTTAGATGGTGTGTTGTATTTTTAATATACGTTACAGAGATGCAAGTGAAAACTACACTAATACCGTTATTCGGATTAGCATTATTTATTTTATTTATATCCTACGAATTTATCAAACAAGGTAAGTAAGATTTCATTACTATAAATGAGTAAATAAAGGCTGAAATTATTTTGTATTTTAAGTGCGGTTTCCCTGACACACACAGAGAGAGAGAGAGAGAGAGAGAGAGAGAGAGAAAAGTTGTTTGTGTTTTATAAGATGGCGTAATGTTATCGAACTCTGGATAGTTTACTTGGCATGGCACAACAGAAGTATGCGAATAAATTGCTGCTAAATTGCAAGTAGAGTTATAAGTTGTTGTTTCGAATCCCGAGGTGTGCACGGATTTTTATGATTGTCTTCAGGTACCAATTAATTTCATCGTCCAGTACTCCAATATTCGATGTCTAGTGAACAATTTTGGTTAATAAAAGTACAAAAAAAATTAATTAAAAAATAAACAATTCCATCATAAACGATGGAAAGAAATAAATATATTATCTTAATTTAGTAGAATTTCCATATCCAAATAAAGACGCCAAGCTACTAAAGTAATTTACAGTTACGACCGACATGTTGACCAAATAATTTGTTGAACTTCAGCATATTTGAATTATATCTAAGCACAACACTACGCAACTATTCTGTATATTCAGCTCTATAGTTTAATATTCCCCGCCCCCAGAGATCAGTTAAGATGAATTTAACATAAACACCTCTCATTTGTGAATGATGATATTTTAATCTTCTAATGGAAGAAAACTTAGGACACTAAATTGCACGTACTTTGTGCACAAGTCTTTTGATAGTACCTTTATTTTTGGAGGATGATCACGAAGATTCAGAGATCCTTTATAGGCAGATATATCCAGGCATGTTCACACAATCATACTTGACAAAAAATAACTATTATCAAAAGCGGTGTGCATCGAGCACGCATTACTAGTACTGCTCAGTCTTCTACTAAAAGAATTAAATGAAATAATTGATACAGAGCAACTTCGATAGAAAAAGTAATTGCATAATTGCTAATTATTATCCCTCTGTAGATTGTATCTGATGTTTAAAGGATCCCCACATACCTTACCTTAAAGGAACTTCTGCAAAAATAGCAAGGACTCTTCACTGATATAATTTCTATACCACCTTCAAACCAGCCCGGACGCTGTCATTTTTCTTACCTCCTATCAACGATTATCACCTATATCAGCGCTTCCCAAACTGTGGTTCGCGGCCCCCTTGGGGGGTTGTAAGTTTTGTTGAGGAGGGCCTTGAAATAATGAAAACAAATTTAAAATGGTTTAAGACACAGTAGATTTTTTTAATCTTAAAAGAAACGTATTTAATTTTTATTATTCTTTTTTTTTCTTTTTTATATTTTAATAAGGAAAAAATCACACATTGGTGTTGATTAACAAATTTTGCTTCCTGCGTACTTCGGCGATTAATGAATATTAGTAAATATATGCCTATTCATATAAGTTTCGTTTCAAAGGTATTAATAAGCAACAAAAACGATTACAAACCAAAATCTTGAATCTAAATACAATAAACATTATAATAATATATGTCTGTATTAAGATTTTTTTTTTATTAAGATTTTCGATGGGGGAGCGTGAAATATTTTAATTTTTCTAAAGGGGGCCTTGGCATCCATAAGTTTGGGAAGCAATGACCTATATGCTTGCCTGGCGTTTATGAAATACCCTGTTATTGTCACATCTTTGCTACTTCGCATACGATTTCGCATGGCCTTTGCGCTACGATTAGAATCCAGGAACATCAAGATTATATAAGATTAAAAGTCAAAAATCCAAGAAAGCACAATGCAACATAAGTGAATGGATGTTGGATTCAAAGTTTATTTTAAAATCACAGAAGTGTTCGGTGACAGCAACCGCTTTGGAATATAAACAGGGTGCCACGGGTACTTTATTGATATCAAATTAAAATTGCATATTAAATTTTATAAATTCAAATTAACGTCTTTCCTCTAATTACTAATGAAAAAAGTATGCCATTATTTCAAATTTAACAAGTACTAATAGTAAATTAAAGAAATCTGCAACAAGAAAAAAAATCAATATATTAAATAATTTACTCGGTATACTTGCAGCACCAAAGAGCGCTGCAATCACACTGCAACACGATGAAACTTACGATAAAACACGAGTAAATTAACACTAGAAAAATGACTTTAATGAATTAATCGAAATAAACTTTAATAGAATGTTTGTTTCTAATACAAGTATCATGTGAGATATGTAGTGGATCTAGCTACCATAATAATCCGGAACAAAAATTAAAATATTTCGATTCATCTTTGCTGTGATTCAAGCTAAATTCTTTTTGAAGTAATTCTGGAATATGAAAGTAGTGATACAAGATTTTGTCATTATTACGAAGCATCAAGGATGTCTCGCCTGGAAAGGCTTAACAGCAAAATGAGACAATAAAATCTCACTAGGTTTTAACCCAGAAAAAATCAGGTTGATATTTAGAGTGTATTTCGATCATGTTAATGAATATAAGCATATGACTAGACTTCACACGAAGCTTAAGAGTTTCGACCGAAAAAAGGAGAAGTTTACTACTAAAAAAATATCTAAAGGACAGTGTTAAAATGAGATCAGGATTGTGGAATATCAGGATTATGAAGAAAGATTGAGAATTTGTAGACTGCAGACACTAGCAAACAGAAGAAAGAGGGGATGATATGATTGAGGCTTCTGAAAGGGTCATACAGGATATCAGTTGACGGAATTTTTCAATTTATGGAGGGTGGGGAAACAGGGCATCCTTGTAAGCTAAGAATGAATGCCGCTATGGGGATGGTCAGTGCTAGATTTTTCTCTCATAAGATAGTACGTGATTGGAGTGGATTTTCATTGGATGTTGTGAGTGCAAGCTGCGTGAATGAATTCAAGAATAAGTATGACAGCTTGTGCGTGTAGTATGTGGCCTCCCTCGATGAGTTTGACTCCCTGCAGATCTCTCTTAATAATAATAATAATAAATCGCAGTATTTAAGTGTCATTTACACACTGTCAACGAATATATGACTCATGACAGTGCCTCATGCGCGACACGTGGCAATTATATCATGTTTAAACAAGAATTACCTTTTTTATTTGTTTTTTTTGTAGTAATCAATGCCTAATTTCGGTTTTGCAGTTTATGTGTATAATTGTATGTGAAAACTCGTTTCCTAAAGGGAATACTTCCACCTCCATATAAGATCGGATGACTGATCACATTTGGAAAGTCGTTTCAAGGTTCATTGCACTCTAAAAAGGATTCGAACCCAAATCCTTCAAGCCCAAATGCCTAGTCGATATCAACTGGACTAAGACACCCCGGCAAGTAAAGTAAAGTTATTGAATCCTAATAGTGTAATTAATCTGATCACCATAATTTCATTGGAAACATTGCCAGTATTCTTAATTGAGGTAATAACCACTATAACAAATAAGCCAAAATATTTTTCTATTACCCTAGAAAAGTAAATATTTCGATTTCTTTAATACATGATTTAAAAAACGTAAAATCATTATTTTTCCAACAGGTACAAAAGGATCGTCGAAAGATTATCATTTAGAAACTATGTCAAGAAAGATTCAAGAATATTTCTTTACTTCGACACCTCAAATATTTCTTCTTGAGACTTCTGATCGATCTGTCTTGAGCGGACGTCAAATGTGTACAGTTGAGTCGGCAGCCAAACACAATCCCAACATGCAGATAATGATGTATATGACAAGCCGTAATATACAGATGACCCACCTTATGGAGGATGTAAACAGACTTTATCCAAACGTGGTATTTCAGACACTCGATGTAGAACAACTTCTGACTGGTACATCAATGAGTGAATGGTACAGAACTTCCAAATGGGAAAAAGGAGGCAATAAAGTTCAACATATTAGTGATGGTTTGAGACTTGTAGCAGTTTGGAAATATGGCGGTGTTTATCTGGATTTAGATGTTGTTGTACTTCGTTCATTGGGACACTTTCAAAATGTGCTCTTTAAAGAAAATGACACCATTGTGGCAAATTCAGTCTTTGCTTTTGATAAGTTCCATCCTTTCTTGGAGTACTGCATCCATGAATTTGTTGAACATTATAATCCACATATTCGAACGTATAATGGCCCTCAACTTATAGGGAGAATGTTGAAATCGCGTTGTGGAGTCAACTCGATTCCTGATGTAAGTAGCACTACTTGCAACCTAACGGTTCTTAACAAAGAAGTTGCCTATCCAGTATACTGGACAGAATGGAAAATGTACATGAATCCTTCTGAAGCATCAAAAACCATCGAAAAAATTAACATTAACAAAAGTCATCTTCTACACATGCATAATTCTTTAATCAAAGATACGATGGTGAAAATTGGAGAAAATTGTGCTTATGAAATTGTGGCAAGAGAGAATTGTCCAGTGACGTATGAATATGCACTTAACATTGGATTATTTTAAATTTTCACTGAAACATTTTGTCATTAGTACTTTTTTTTTTCATTAAAATGTTTATTAACCGTATTTTACTTTCGTATGTGAATCCATCTCGCGTATGGTATTAAACCTATTGTATATTATTGCAGTGGATGGGCTCAGGTTTAGATACTTAGGACGTCTTGCTCCACACACCCAACATAGAACATTTTAAAGCTACTTCAGGATTCCAATAATTCATGAATAATAACTCCAAAGATATTCACGAACAACCATGCAGATTTGAATTTACGAAGTATTGGCTGAAAAATGGATAAGATAGCCACTGGTCCCACCAAGCTCGCAAAAAATTAGCTTAATATAAATGTATATACAAACACGTATATAGTAGAGTGTGATCAATTTTTATAAGCAAGGTGCCTATGCATCTTCATGAAAATATGAATGAGACATCTGAAGTATGATATTGTTACTTAATCATATCTAATTTTCACTGTTTCTTTTTTTTTTTTCTTTTGTTCATGTAAGAAGATTGGATATTAATAATTGTTTTACCGCCCTGGATGAACGAGTAAATAGCATTTTTGTCATTCAAATAAATCCTACTGTTGAATAGATTTTATGGATGTTTTTCAATATTTTTTTTAAATGTAGATGAATATCATCCTCCTGTGTGACACCTCCAAGTTATTTGGAACTTTAATTTTAAAACTTCCACGTTTGATCTCACTAACTGAATATTCAGATTATGTAATCCTTACAAATCTATGCTATTGTTAACTCATATAAAAGTTGTATTAAATTAATAATTATCTATGTTTATAATTAATTGCTGTAAAAAGGTAATAAGTCTAATTAAATTTCCTTTGGAGTTTTTGTATTTAATATCTCTACTTCTCAATGTTTAGTATATTTCAATAGAAATCCCAGAATAACGTAGGAGAAAAGGAGTTACTTGAATTATTACCGTAATTTCTTAATATTCTAAGATATATTAAGTAAGGTGCATTGTATTTCGGTAGAGGGCGCCAAAATTGCCATGATAACAAGGATATTGTCATGTTTGATAGGTGGAAAGACTGTGGCAGTGTGAAATTATGAACTAATCTTCAAACCTTTCAATTCGTATCCTAACAGTGTGGGGCTACGAAAAGGAAAAAAACAACAACTAAGAATTTGTTTATATTTCAATGAAGTATTATATTCATAAATGCCATCCTTTTAATGAATATGGATGACAGAGATGGGGCATGGTTTATTAAAATCATCGAAATATACAAAACACGTGAAATACAACATAAACATCTCCCATGAGATTCAAAAACATAATTATTTTAATTATTCTGATTTATAAACTCAGTACAAATATGATAAATAAATGGGTAAAATAATGAGTTATAACATATCCAATTTCATCAAAATATATTAAAATTTATTTCTATAAAAATATTGGCGTGTTAATAAGTACAATAAAACAGTCAAATATTCCACGGCTTTTAAAATTGCTCTGTTTATATATATTCTCTAAGGAAATGTAATGTAATTGTTGCACTATCTCTAAAGTCCTTAGTATAATTAATAACCTGAAAAAAACTTAGTGTCCTTCCTAAATTTACAAGCTTTCTCCCATAACACAGTTACTTAACAAGACATAGGGTTTACCTTACCATTTGCTGGGGGACTATTCTTGCCCATCTCATTCATCACGACTGAGCTTTCTCTTCTTGATTCCTGGCTCATTTTATATAATCTGTAGTGTTCCACTGGTGGTCTGAATAGGACATATCTCCTCCGACGAAAGTAATTGCCCGTTGTTTCCTCGTCAACTGGTTCAACATGGCTCAGCTATTTCCTGGGGAATCGGAATTGTCTTCCGCTGGGCAAAATGTTGACCGGCAAGCTTTCATGAACAACACGACATGCTCCTTCAGTCTTTGTCTCGATGACCTCGTTGAGGCATCGGGCGAGAAGGTGCCACAAGGAGGTTCCAACACCAAGCGAAAAAACGACCAAAAAGCCTCCTCTTAGACGCTGCTACCCTTTTTAAATTGCGCGCCAATCTTTCTTTTACGACACTGCTTTCCCCTTCCCTTTGCCAGAGTCACCCTACGTCACCCAGTACGTAGCCCCACTCTCCCCCCTATCGTGCTCCTCGATGTGGGTGTATGTAGGTGGGGTGTGTGTGTGTGGGGGGGGGTACTGCACGCTTGCCGTTCTTGGTTCACGCGTATTTGTTTCACGTGTTCAGCTTCTGGCCATCTGCACTTGATCCGATTAACTTTCCTCCCAGCAAATCCTTACAAGCATAGCTTACTTCACAGAGATTACAAAATATTTATATTACAACATGAATTATCGATAAATAACCTCAATTTAGAAATGTTTCTGGCAAGTCACAAGTAATTTAGCGCATCTGATATGTCAATATATGTTCAAAATTGAAAACACATGTTAAGTCTGAAAGAAACGTAAATTAATTAATTTTCAATAAAATTCAGAACTTAACAGTAAAATACTTTTTTGCTTTTGCTAATAAATGACACACTTTCAAAGATGCAATATTGCTGATATTGGTTTATTTATTCCTTTCGAAATCATATTTTGTTGTCCAGAAAGTCCTGCCTTTAAATTAATAATTTTTGATTAAAAATAAAAATCTATAATGAAAAAAAAAAAAAAAGAATTGAATAACATATTTTATTCAAGAAAGTGCCGGTAGATGGCAGGTCTGTGTATATTGTAATCAATCGGAGACAATCGCAGTATTATGATTGGTGTAATTCATTTATTCAAATTAAAACAAATACATTAAATCGTATTTGGTCTTTAATAATTCCTAATACGTCACTGCCTAATCTTTTTCTTGAAGATTAAGCAATGACTCTCTGAACAAGTTGGTTTAAATATCGTGTCATGAATTCTGATATTTTATAAACCATATGATGTGGAGTGAATCACCATAGTGTTAGTTATAACGTCTCTGAATGATTTCTAGGATTCTAGTTTTATATCACTAACACTCTTCAAGTTTTTCTATTTTTTAAATACTTTCCCAATAATGGACACCAATAAATATACTTTCCATAAGAACGGTAGCCTCTGAAATTTTAGAAATCATGAAGCTAAGTATTGGTACTCAGTACCATGAAAAAACAATAACAATCGCTTTTCTTTTGAATTATGAACTTTCATTTATTTCCTCTAAGAGGCCACCACCTCATGGAAGTAACATATCCAGTTTTTTGTCGAGAATGCGAAGCTAAGGTGTGGGCTGAAGAGTAGAAGGCAAGATTCAAGCAATTCAAAACGTTGTTTAGATAAATTTTAATCACTTGAGGAGGTATTTTAATTTCTTGTGTTCAATGAAATGAGATTTACTATAAATTTCATAAATGCATCCCCCTGATGTGGATGACTTTCTCTCCAGACCTCAAAAGAGCAACAGGGACAAATTACTTTTACAAGATATGTAACAATAACAAACACAAGTAGAAGATCATTTATCCATTTTTTTTAAATCTTGATCCAATATTTCTCATTAAATTAATGAAAATATACAATCATTAATATGAAATTGATATGGTATTCCCATTTTAAATACTTTTACGCGAATCCTAACAAAAATAGCCCATCCACTACTTTACTTATAAAGTGAAGTAAAGGTTTAACGTTTATTACATTGCTATTATTAAATAAACGATAAATTGAAAGACATCAGAATGCAATTAAGAACTCTATCAGATCGTGTTATTATTATTATTAAGAGAGACCTCCAGGGAGTCAGAGACTCATCGAGGGAGGACACACACACACACACACACACACACACACCAGTTATTATCATACTTATTGTTGAATTCATTCCAAATGCTTGCACTCACAACAGCCTACGGCAATCCACTCCAATCACGCACCACCCTCTGAGAGAAAAATCAATTCCTCACTCTTCTTAGCGGTCTTCATTCTCAGCTTCCGAGGATGTCCTCTCGTCCTTTTTTTCATACTTCCTAAAGCACGACAGATTCAAACGTGTTCAAATATTCAAAGTCTACCTCCAATAATTTTTAAACCAATGTCTCCAGAGTTGTAAATGATACAAAAGATAATTAATTGACATTGATTTATTGTTTTAACATTATTATTGACTAATTCATGAAAAGTGTTATTCATGATAAATACTTTCAGATTTCCGTTTCCATACAACCAAAACAAAAAATGAACCAAAGTCCTAAGAAATTGACGGAGAGAGAGAGAGAGAGAGAGAGAGAGAATGAGAATGTCATACATACTATTAATAGCTGAATGCATCGTTTAACCAGTTTGAACTATTTAATTTTCAGCTTTTTTTTTTTTTTTTTACCCAATTCAACTAAAAATTAAATGAATTTTTATAAAAATCTCAATGAAAAATTCATGTTTTCAACAATTAAAATAGTCACGTGAATCAGGCGTCTTCTTCAAAAGTGCAGCTCGAATCCTACCTTGTACCCTATTTTTTTGCATTTTTTACCTGTGTGATGTTTTTGTGACTTTTGATTTACAGTAGTACATATGATACTATCAAAAATAATAGAATATGTTTATTATTTATAAAATCATGTACGAGGAATGTCCAGAAAGTAAGTTCCGATTTTAAAATATTTTCACTGCAACGCATCGATCGCAATGGTGCGCATGCGTGCGAAGTTTGTTGATTCCTTAGCAAGGCGTTGGTGCAATTTTCAGACATTCTCGCAATGCGTACTTCTTTGGTGTGTGTGTTTATAATGTCTAAGAAAATCGAATCGCCCGCCGCATGTAAACTTCGAATCGCACGCAACCCCTGAATCCAACCAACAGTCCATGGAGTGGAGACCCACCCATCACCAGTCAAGACGAAATTGAAGACCACGGTTTCCACTCGGAAAATCATCTGCTACAGCTTTGCGACTGACAAGGAATTTTGTTGGTATAGACTTCTTGGGCCAAGGCTTCAAAATCAACGCGAGTATATACTGCCAAACCCTTAAGAAACTGCGTCGCGCGTTCCAGAATAAACGACGTGGCATGCTTACCAGGGGCGTTATTTTGATTCATGATAACGCCCTCCCACACACGGTCGGCGTAACGCAACAACTTCTCGCCACCTTCGGCTGAGAACAACTCCATCATCCCCCCCTATAGTCCTGACCTCGCGCCAAGCGACTTTCACCTGATCAAGCATCTGAAACCTTTCCTTGGTGGCAGGCGGTTTCAAGACGACGACGAGGTCAAAGAAGCAGTCAATACGTTGTTTGCGTCACAGGCGGAAACCTTTCGAAGAAGGTACACAACTCTTGGTGCCCCGTTATGATAAGTGCCTGAACAATGGCGGAAATTATGTACGAGTTGAATAGTAATGAAAGATGTGTAATTAAATTTCCAATAATTTTTTTTTATGAGTATATTTTTATTTCTGTGACCGCCCATCGGAACTTACTTTCCGGACGTACTTCGTATTATAGTATCAAATATAATATTATGTTTTATTATCCGCTATGATTATTTGTGGTTCATAATTTTATTAGTAAATAAATATACTTAAACTGTCCTAAAGCGCCAGACCACAACACTATTATATATTCATGACCTTCCAGTTCATACATACGTAAAACCTGCAATGATATTTTTACTAACACCGATCATCCTTCAAACGAACTTGCATATCGACATACTCGTACCTGTTTATATCAAACAGTTTCTATTTACATATTTCCTCATTTTGAAGTGAGTTGCGAAAATATTTTCGAGCAAGTACCTATCATTTACACTCAGACACATATAATCCGCATTTAAAATTATTTATATTATTCATTCAATTGTATGGGGTTTAGTGGATGTGTTAAGCAGCCTTGAGTATCATATCATGAAATACTATTTACGTACCATTCTGTTAACAGTTCTCCTAATTCACAAGATGAGATTCGCAACAAATATCAAATATTTTACCAGTCAGGGCACAAATGTATTTCCCCACAGTGGCGGCTCGTGACTTGAAATCATGGGGGATGCTGCAACTTTCGAAATATACATACACACTGTAAGTACGGTGTATACGTGTTTGGTTAAAATATCAAAAATATGATAAAAATTAAACATGAAAAAATGTTGTTTATTATCGATAAAATTATACAGTTTGGTATAACTCAAAATTAATTAAAAATAAAATCCATTATCATAACCCGAATAATGTTCTAAAATTAAAAGTATAACAAATGTTATGTCTTTAATTGTAATGTCCAAATATTTAAAGAGACTGAGTAACCACGATAAGCACTACGAACACTCTACTATTGGCGCAAACTGCATATAAAAACAGTGGAACTGCGCGGTGGACAGTGCTGCATTAGGCTAGTAGCTCGAATCTCACGTATGACTTGCATATGCTTGTGCGCGTAGCAAATACTGGCAACATGACACTGTGGTAAACAGCGTTGCAAGCATTCTTCGCCCTCCTAAGTGCTACAAGATGGATTTTTATTATTTTTTTATAGAAGATACGAGAATTGTATAGGATTGTTAGAAAAATAAATATTACAAGCAAATATACAAAAAATAAAAAATATATTTATATATCGAGAAAAATTTTGGATGCGCTGTTCCGTCGTACCTATTCAGGAGTCGCTCCTGTTCTCCGCAGCTCTCGAGTACTTCTAAAATTCCATATGTAGCATTTGTTTCTCTCACGAAAATAATTCCCAAAATCATGATATGCCTTAAACTGCCAAATAAAAAAAAAAATATATATATATATATAATTATATATATATATATATATATAATTATATATATATATATATATATATATATATATATATACACATATACAGGGTGTCCCAAAATTCACGCAAGAAGTAATTTTGATAGAAAACGCATGTTTTTAATTAAAAATTGTAATTTCGTATTGATTCATAAAGTATACAGTATAGGGTTATGCATGGAATAGCATATCGGGTAAATGGCCTCCACGGCTTTGCTGGCACATACGCACTCTTTTGTCGAAATTTTCCATGACTGTTTTGCATAAATGTGACTGAATTTCGTTGATACAGCGCTCAATTTCCTCCTTCAAGGCGTGGGTGATCGTGGGCTTGTTGGCATGAACCTTAGACTTCAAAAAACCCCAAAGAAAAAAGTCCAACGGCGTTAAGTCACATGATCTGGGCGGCCAATTCTGATCACCAAAACGGGAAATTACATGAGCAGGAAATGACTCATGCAGTAATTGAATTGTTTCTCGGGCTATATGGCATGTGGCGCCGTCTTGTTGAAACCACATGTCGTCCACATCCATATCTTGCAATTTAGGCACAAAAAAGTGGATTATCATGTCGCGATAGCGAGCACCATTAACTGTTATTGTCTTACCAGCCGCATTTTCGAAGAAGAATGGACCGATGATGCCTCCAGCCCAAAATCCGCACCAAACAGTGACACGTTGTGGATGTATTTGTTTCTCAACAATCACTCGTGGATTTTCTGAACCCTAAATGCGACAATTGTGTCGATTAAAGAAGCCATCAAGATGAAAATGAGCCTCGTCGCTGAAGATGATTTTGTTCGAAAAATCAGCATCCACTTGTTGTTGTTCCATTCAACGAACTTTCCATTCAACGAACTCTCTTCGCTGTGTGTGGTCATTTTTAATAACCCTGAACTGTCAGCTGTCACGCTGTCTTTTTTTCCTCGTTGGCAACACTTTACCGCACAAATGGTGCTAAATTTAAATCTTGCGTGAATTTTGGGACACCCTGTATATATATATATATATATAAATATTTGATTTAACCAACGACTAGAAATGAATGCTACAATAATAGGGATTTAAATATGGATTCTTATATAGTTAACACCGTATATAATACGTATCTATTTTATGTGTATCTCAGACAAGCATAGCCTTTATTAATATATAAACTTAATTAGCTATATTCTCAATTTTTTTAACATGATTAAAGCATAAATAGCAGGTTATTAATAACTTGAAATTGATGAAAGGTGAATATTAATCAGTAGTACAAGCAATGTCTTTTCTTTCTTACCATTTGCCTTCCCCCCATCCATTTGTTATACTCACGTTATTGTTAGGTCCTTCATATGAATATATTTTTCTGCAATAGTTACCAGATGGCTAATGTTAGTGTCCGATCCAAGAATCTTCATAACAAGTATGAAAGACAGCTAGCTGTAAGTAATTTTTACACGCGATGAATTTTACAATTAATAATTAATAAGT
This sequence comes from Typopeltis vanoorti, assembly GCF_054136105.1. Lineage (NCBI taxonomy): Eukaryota > Metazoa > Arthropoda > Arachnida > Uropygi > Thelyphonidae > Typopeltis > Typopeltis vanoorti. The sequence continues at coordinate 60,924,122 of NC_143559.1, forward strand.
AGTCATTATTCGCTTAAATACATTCTTGAATTTCCATAATGATCTGACAGATATTTATTAAATAGGTTAGTGCATACTGCATGCTATATCTTTGCGTTTCCCGTTAGACCTCCAGAAGAAACATGATTAAAATCATGTTTCTTCTGGCGGTTTCTCTGAATAGAATAAGAGAAACCGAGGGTTCAGTATTTTGGGATAAGAATACTTCTTATTCCAAAGTCCTCAAAATCATCAATAGACAGTTCACTTCCGGTCTTGAGGGACATTTTGGGCGAATAAAAAGTGTTATAGGATTTATTCATATATTTGTTAAATAAACATTTTTTTGTTTGGTTGTTTCCGTTTGTGAATTTTTAAATTGCATTGTTGGCTTATTTTGTTTAATTCATATAAATTGATTTCTGAATATCATCTTCATTGTCTTGTAATATAATCTGTTTATCTGCATACAGATAAACAGTTTATAGAAATAAACTGCATACATTGTATGCAGTTTATCTGCATACATTTTATTGATAACAGTTTTTCTGATAAACTAAATACCTTGTTTCTTTATTATTTTTTAATATATATTAAAAATAATAAATATCTCAAACTCTATATGAATAGAGTTGGAGATAAGCTACATCCCTGTCTCATACCATGATTAATATTAATCTCTTCTGTGAATTTATAAATGTATTGTTTCGTCTTTATATAACCTTCATATTGCTTGTAGAAAATGTAATGATTATCCTTGCTTTTTTCATTACATTCCATAGTTTTTCTCTGTGTATTTTATCAAAAGCTTTTTCATAATCTATAAAGGATAAATGAGGTAACGGCATTTATTGGTCGAGATCGTGTCAGATCAAAAATAGTCATAGAAAGTATACTAACAGAAAAGGTGACACAGTTCAGTTATTTAAGCTGAAATAGAAAAAATAAAGAACTTTCAGAAAATCTGTGGAACAATTAAAAGGACACTGAATAATAAAAAAAGACGATAAACTCAACTAAAATTTTTTAAAGTAATGGCCACTTTCACTCTGTTATAGGGTTCGGAAACATAGATGGTTAAAAAGAAAGACGAAAGTAAAATACAAGCCGCAGAGATGAGATTTTTAAGAACAATTAAAGGATGCACAAAATTGGACCATATAAGAAACGAAGACATCAGAAAAGAACTAGATATTTACGATGTAAATGAAAAGGTCAAGGAATATAGAGAAAAATGGAAAGAACACCTATTGCAGATGGAAGCTATTGGCTACTAGGAGAGGTGGACAGATAGCTCAAAGGAAAGAGAGAAAAAGACCATCTACAAGATGGAACGACCAGTAAAGCTGGTACAGGCAAATGCCTAAACTTGAAGAGAAGGAAAAGAAGAATATAAAAATTGTTTACGTTCTCATTTTTTTTGTCTAAAAATATGAGTTCATTTGGATTACATTCGAATCAACTAAGGTTTAAAATAAAAATTCTTCGAATTCCAAACGGGACTCGAACCGACGTCTTACCAAACAAAGTGCACAGTCGAAATCGACTGAGCTACTTAGCTTTCTGGCAAAAAAAAAAAGAAAAGAAAAAAAAAAGAAAGGAAAAGTAGTAGGGTTATATCGAATTTGACATCATTAAACAAAACTTTGGTCACAAAACCATAATGTTTATACTCATCATAGAATTTTTTACGTAACTCCCACCTACCCAAGGGTACAAAATGACTGCATAGTACGGCGGGTAGAATTACGATCCTTTTCTATTAATTTCTGTATATAATTGTTTTTATATTTTTAACATAATCCGGAAAGGCACTCTGAAGCTTTCATCTCTCCCTACAGACAATCACAAACATTCATGGCTCGGATGGGATTCGAACCCGCAACCTGTTAGTTGGATAGTTGGTAAGATAATGACATGGCGATCAAGACTGCATTTCTCCAACACTATAATAATTTATGCTCATTGTAGAATTTTTTTTAAAAAATTCAAAAAAAAAAAAGAAAAAAGACTCTCTTCAACCTAGAAAAAGATAAATAGATCCATGGAATTCATAATACTTCATTGTTGAAGAAGTTAACAATGAAGTATTAAAAAAAAAGATTGAAAATAACTGTTGAAAGTGTGTCTTATTATAGAGGAAATCTGCACAACCTTGTGACGAGTTGTCTACTTCAAAAATAATATTTAATTTACATTTAAAGAGGCTCTTTCACAGGGAAAAAGAATATGCTATAAGATTAAGGTTTTCCTGGTAACCTGTAATCGCCTAGTTAAAGAGGTAGCAGAAATTTTAATGACATTTTTCAATAATTACGGTTCTAATAGTTTGGTGCTTACAAAAGCACCAAACTATTAGAACAATTATTGCTGTTATTCGTAGTTTATGTTGTATGTTTATTTCTTTTTAGTTTTTACATTTTAGCTTTTCATAACAGATGCTACTACAGAAATATGTGCAAAATTAGACAAAATGAAAATGTGGCGACATCTGTCGCCATTCTACTTAAATTATGAGTGGAATATTGAACAATAATTTGCAATGTTTTTGATTAAAAAAATGATGTTAGAAAAAATGTAATATATCACTGATAGCTGGCTCAAGGCTGTCAATGATTTACATAAACCTGCGGGGAGGAGAGTACGTCGTTGTCTCTAATCCAAACAGTATGTGTTATTGTCTTAAGTCATGTGAGGTGTATGGCTTATTTTCTTTAGTTGAGGGACTGGAAGCTTAGAAAAAGATAACTTGGTCGACTATTGGAATCGAACTTATAAAGATCTTCCTTGTGGCTGCCTTTCGCTATGGAAACAGATACCATTTCCGCAGGGATACAGAGACACTATTTAGAAACTTCTAAGAAAAAATAAAAATCTATAATGAAAAAAAAAAAAAAAAGAATTGAATAACATATTTCATTCAGGAAAGTGTCAGTAGATGGCGGGTCTGTGTATATAGTAATCATCGGAGACGAATCTCAGTATTGTGATTGGTGTCATTCATTTATTCAAATTAAAACAAATACATTAAATCGTATTTGGTCTTTAATAATTCCTTTTTCTTGAAGATTAAGCAATGACTCTCTGGACGAGTTGTTTTAAATATGGTGTCATGAATTCTGATATTTTATAAACCATATGATGGAGTGAATCACCATAGTGTTAGTTATAATGTCTCTGAATGGTTTCTAGGATTCTAGTTTTATATCCGTAACACTCTTCAAGTTTTTCCATTTTTTAAATACTTTCCCAATAATGGACACCAATAAATATGCTTTCCATAAGAACGGTAGTCTCTGAAATTTTAGAAATCATGAAGCTAAGTATTGGTACTCAGTACCATGAAAAAACAATAACAATCGCTTTTCTTTTGACTTATGAACCTTCATTTATTTCCTCTAAGAGGCCACCACCTCATGGAAGTAACATATTCAGTTTTTTGTCTAGAATGCGAAGATAAGGTGGGGGCTAAAGAGTAGCCTTGTGGAAGGCAAGATTCAAGCAATTCAAAATGTTGTTTAGATAAATTTTAATCACTTGAGGAGGTATTTTAATTTCTTGTGTTCAATGAAATGAGGTTTACTATAAATTTCATAAATGCATCCCCCTGATGTGGATGACTTTCTCTCCAGACCTCAAGTAAAAGGCCAACCGGGACAAATTACCTTTACAAGATACGTACCAATAATAAACACAAGTAGAAGATCTGTTATCCGTTTTTTTTTTAATCTTGATCCAATATTTCTCATTAAATTAATGAAAATATACAATCATTACTATGAAATTGATATGGTATTCCTATTTTAAATACTTTTACGCGACCCCTAACAAAAATAGTCCATCCATTACTTTACTTATAAAGTGAAGTAAAGGTTTAACGTTTATTACATTGCTATTAATAAATAACCGATAAACTGAAAGACATCAGAATGCAATTAAGAACTCAATCAGACTGTATTATTATTATTATTATTATTATTATTATTATTATTATTAAGAGAAGAAATCTCCAATTAGAAAGAGACTCATCGAGGGAGGCTACACACACACACACACACACACACACACACACACACCAGCTATCCTACTTATTCTTGAATTCATTCCAAATGCTTGCACTCACATCATCCAACGGCAATCCATTCCAATCACGCACCACCCTCTCAGAGAAAAATCTAATCCTCACACTTTTCTTAGCGGCCTTCATTCTCAGCTTCCAAGGATGCCCTCTCGTCCTTATTTTCATACTTCCTAAAGCACGACAGATTCAAACGTGTTCAAATATTCAAAGCCTACCTCCAATAATTTTTAAACCAATGTCTCCAGAGTTGTAAATGATACAAAAGATAATTAATTGACATTGATTTATTGTTTTAACATTATTATTGACTAATTCATGAAAAGTGTTATTCATGATAAATACTTTCAGATTTCCGTTTCCTTACAACCGAAATAAAAAATGAACCAAAGTCCTAAGAAATTGAGAGAGAGAGAGAGAGAGATAATGTCATACATACATACTGTTAATAGGTGTTTGCATCGATTAACCAGTTTGAACTATTTAATTTTCAACTGTTTTTTTTAACCACTTCAACTAAAAATTAAGTAATTTCCTATAAAAATCTCAACGAAAAATTTATGTTTTCAAGAATTAAAATAGTCACGTGAATCAGGCATCTTCTTCAAAAGTGCAAATCGAATCCTACCTTGTACCCTATTTTTTTGCATTTTTACCTGTGTGATGTTTTTATGACTTCTGATATACAGTAGTACATATGATACTATCAAAAACAATATAATATTTTTATTATTTATAAAATAATGTACGAGTGATGTCCAGAAAGTAAGTTCCGTTTTTAAAATATTTTCACTGCAACGCTGCGATCGCAATGATGCGCATGCGTGCTGAGTTTGTTGATTCCTTAGCAAGGCGTTGGTGCCATTTTCATTTTAGCAGTGCGTACGCTTCTTGGTATGTTTATAATGTCTAAGAAAATCGAATCGCCCGCCGCTTGTAAACTTCGAATCGGACGCAATCCCTGAATCCAACCAACAGTCCATGGAGTGGAGGCCCACCCATCACCAGTCAAGACGAAATCGAGGACAACGGCTTCCACTCAGAAAATCATCTGCTATGTGCTTTGGGAATTTTGCTGGTAGACTTCTTGGGCCAAGGCTTCAAAATCAACGCGAGTATATACTACCAAACCCTTAAGAAACTGCGTCGCGCGATCCAGAATAAACGACGTGGCATGCTTACCAGGGGCGTTATTTTGATTCATCATAACGCCCTCCCACACACGGTCGGCGTAACGCAACAACTTCTCGCCACCTTCGGCTAGGAACAACTGCATCATCCCCCCTATAGTCCTGACCTCGCGCCAAGCGACTTTCACCTGATCAAGCATCTGAAATCTTTCCTTGGCGGCAGGCGGTTTCAAGACGACGACGAGGTCAAAGAAGCAGTCAATACGTTGTTTGCGTCACAGGCGGAAACCTTCCGAAGAAGGTACACAACTCTTGGTGCCCCGTTATGATAAGTGCCTGAACAATGGCGGAAATTATGTACGAGTTGAAAAGTAGTGAAAGATGTCTAATTAAATTTCCAATAAATTTTTTTTTATTTTTTATGAGTTTATTTTTATTTCTGTGACCATCGCGCGGTTAGCCTAGTGGCTTTGCGCTTCGCAACCATATGCCTGGGGAAGGAGTGTCCCAGGTTCGATTCCCGTTGTAGACGTGAGGAATCTGAGGATCTTCCTCAGGCATAACCAAGTTAGCAGGTCTTGGGCGCGGTCAGTAGGTTTTTTCTGCCAGTTTATTTGGCGTTTTTCATCCCGCAAACAGGCAAACTGGCCCCATGAACATACGCCTCTACAGTCAAAAATATATCCCCCCAGCGGCAAACCAAGCGACGGGTCGGTTGGGAGTAGTACTAACAAGAAGTCGCATCTAAAGTAGCACGCGGACCCTGCATGGGAAGCGGGAATAACGCGTATTAGAAGAAGAAGATTTTTATTTCTGTGACCGCCCATCGGAACTTACTTTCCGGATGTACTTCGTATTATAGTATCAAATATAATATTATGTTTTATTATCCGCAATGATTATTTGTGGTTCAATTTTATTAGGAAATAAATATACTTAAACTGTCCTAAAGCGCCAGACCACGACACAATTACATATGCATGACCTTCCAGTTCATACATACGTAAAACCTGCAATGATATTTTTACTAACACCGATCATCCTTCAAACGAACTTGCATATCGACATACTCGTACCTGTTTATATCAAACAGTTTCTATTTACATATTTCCTCATTTTGAAGTGAGTTGCGAAAATATTTTCGAGCAAGTACCTATCATTTACACTCAGACACATATAATCGGCATTTAAAATTATTTATATTATTCCTTCAATTGTATAGGGTTTAGTGGATGTGTTAAGCAGCCTTGAGTATCATATCATGAAATATTATTTACGTACCATTCTGTTAACAGAGTTCTCCTAATTCACAAAATGAGATTCGCAACAAATATCAAATATTTTACCAGTCAGTGCACAAATGTATTTCCCCCCAGTGGCGGCTCGTGGCTTGAAATCGTGGGGGGGGGGGTCTGCAACTTTCGAAATATACATACGCACTGTAAGTACATGTATATGTGTTTGGTTAAAATATCAAAAGTATGGTAAAAATTAAAGATTAAAAAATATTGTTTATTACCAATAAAATTATACAGAATAGTATAATTCAAAATTACTTAAAAATAAAAGCCATTATCATGACCCCAATAATATTCTAAAATTAAAAGTATAACAAATGTTATGTCTTTAATTTTAATGTTCAAATATTTAAAGAGACGAGTAAACACTCTAATACTCAGGGCCGCACATACCATTAGGCGCAAGATGGGGGCCCTCACTCTCTCTAGTGGGCCTCATTTTAAAACCTTACTCCTCACAAAGAACAATAAAAAAATCAGTCTAGTTATAGTTGCAAAATAAAATACTTATTTTTAAATATTAAATTCATAATTTAAAAACTAGAGGCCGCTGAAAAATTTGTGAGGCTTCCCGCTTCCATTTGAAATACTTTCCTTAGATTATAAAACTAACAGGAACTCTGTATTCCATAAAATTCATGTATGTAAGCGTATCGTTTTTTTGCTGGACGTATATACACGTCCAGCAAACCTGAATAATATTCTGCCCACCTGCTGAAAGAACATGAATAAGAAGTGTAGTTTGACCGTCATGTCCATTAGAAGATGAGATAATCCTTCAGGCTGAAAAGAATACTTAACTACATTACCTGGCGTACGTAGTAGCTACATTCTGTGGCCTACAGCAAGAAACGCAGTTGCTTGCCGTTTGCTCGGTAACGGGAATTTAAGTTATATCAGACTAAATACCTATGAGTTATATTCATTTTGCTGCTTGTTTTTATCGTATAATTATAGTTTTTAATGCTAGCGTAAAATAAGAAATCCTTTGATATTTTCTTCACTTCATATTGTATCACTTTGGAAGATCAATGTCACTATCAGTTTTTTTTTTGCCAATTATTTTAATCGCCAATACATTTTAAAATTCTCCAAGAACTTGATTGAAGATAATTATTTTTGCCAAACAATTATTTTGTAAATTCATGAAAATCCGAATCTAAAAATGAATACAGCCTCCATCTGTTCCAAATGAAGTTTCCTATTTTATTCGTAATCTTAGTTCGAAGGTTAGTTATCATACGTAAATCTTGAATCATATCATGTAATGCATAATTTTTATAACGTAATCTGCAGGTTTTTGCATTCCAACTTTCTTGGTTTCCCCCTCTAATCACTGACTACAAATCAAAATAAACGGCAGTTATGAAGTCAACTGTTATGTACATATTTTCGGCTAATTTCGATATTATGCTGCAGTTTTGAAGTAGCGATATTTTCCCTACAGTTATCTTTTGAAACATGTTTAGGTGCATGCGTCAAAATGAAATTTTATTTCCAAAATTTTCATAACAGAATTCATTCTCCTTTAATGTCTAACTCCCCCTCCCAAAATTATGATAATCACACACACGCACAAAATACTGCTAGATAACATGTGTACAGTTTCTTTTTGTTTGAATTCGTTATTTTCCCAAACTAATTGGACTGTTGTAGTTTTAAGCAAAAGACAAAGGAGTAGAATCTGATAAAATATCATTGGATATAAATTAAAAAGACTCACAATCGGAAACCCCGAGTAATGCAGTTTAACACCATTTTTCATAAAAAAAATAAAAAAATCATTCCTAAAATTGAAATGTGCGACCCATACAATCTTATTTTGCAAGGAAAGGAAAAGAAACAAATGTCATATTTATTTCAATAAATGCTATTTAAAAAATATAAATATTTGACATATTTCCAATGCTAACAAACATTTCGATTATTTATTTTCGCACGTGTGAAATTCGTTTTTATTTGGGAAGAGACACAATAAGTAAATTGGGCATCAAAAAAGGGTCAATCCAAGAAATACAGTGCACATAACCACAATAATCTGTTACCGGAGGGGAGGGTAATTGCATTTTAACAGATAGAATGCTAACGAAGTTTCATCAGCATTCTGCCTTTTTATTAGGTCAAAGGGATTTTGAGTATATTTTCGAACAGACATATTCAACATAACTTAGCGAGTTTTGTTGTAAAAAGTGCCACATTTGAAGAAATATTAGCGGCATAATAATAAAATAGCAAAATTCATGATGCTTCAGAATAACTTGATAATTTTAATAATACCAAAACAAGATGAGACACATCTGTAAAAATCTATTATTATTATTATTATTAGAGTCCTTTTAATTATGAACTCTATAAAGATATACTTAATAAATTTAAATTTTTGCGTTGTTAAATAAATAAACTAGTTTCATTTTGTCACAGATGATTTTTGCTGGACTTCCTGGACTTTTAGAGACTATTATTCTTATCAATATTGTAAAATCTCGATTGTAGCTTAAATATTCCAAAGCACATTACATCGATTGTTTACTTAGGTCAAGTCCCATAAGAATGTTGTAAAAAATAACCTTCTTTGTATCTGTATATTTCGTATTAGATATTCTTGTAAATAGCCCTTCGGAAAACCCCCTCTGCACATTATATACCGTGCTCTCTTCATTCCTTAAAACTATGCCGCGGAATCTTGTCTGGAAGCAGTTTCTTTTTGCTAAGTTTCTTTTTATTTTTACCTTTTTTTTGGGGGGGGGGAATCGGAGAGTATCCAGTGTACGTGTCCTTAGGTGTCCCCCCCTAAAAAAAGCCTTAAAGAAATTCTTCTAGTGAATGAACCAGTAAAACGGCTTTTCTTCTGCTGTTGGCTACTTTGTGTCTACATAACCAAACTAATTTATGCTGTAAATCTAAAACTTGAGAATGCAGAAAATATTGCCAATGGCACATTATTAATTGTAAAATTCATCGCGTGTAAAAATTACTTACAGCTAGCTGTCTTTCATACTTGTTATGAAGATTCTTGGATCGGACACTAACATTAGCCATCTGGTAACTATTGCAGAAAAATATATTCATATGAAGGACCTAACAATAATGTGAGTATAATAAATGGTGGGGGGAAGGCAAATGGTAAGGAAGAAAAGACGATGCGTTTACTACCGATTAATAAATAAACATAATATACTCGTCCAGCACATGTAGAAATGCACTCAATTTCGGCGATGATGAAAGGTGAATATCAGTTGTCTACCGATTTCGAAAAAAAAGTTAGGGCTCAAAGATTGCTGCCTACCCCCCCTCGAAAATTTATTTTTTACGAGTTACACTTTTTTTTATTTAATTATAAAGTTCAATTCATTGTATTTAATACTAAAGGCAAAATGGTTTGCCTATCAATGCCGACCAAACTTCACTGGGTGTCAAGTACTGTTGACTACAAGTTTCAATTATGTGTTCCAATAGGAGATTTAAAATATTTATGCAAAATAAAATGATCTAACAAGTGACTGGTTATCAATAGTTTATAAATACAGTTGCAGAACAGCAATAAAGGACCTGGCATTTTCTACACAACGTATAAAATTGTAATACGTAAAGAAAAAAAATGGAATAATTGGAGATGACCTTAATTTAACAAATATAATATTGACGATCCTATTAAATTAATACTAACCTGATAGTAGAAGAAAATGATAGCAGAGTAGTAACAACAAACTCAGCACAATTAACCATATCGTTAGAGCATAATTAGTGAGTTTTATTTTCTTCATTTCTGCCTGTTCTCTGCTTAATTACAACAAATGTGAATTCTGAAAAAGAGAGAAAAATACCTCCCACGGTTTCATTACTCATGTGTAGATGCACGTCCATTTTCGTACATTGTTTACGTGGAACGTCACAGTCGATTGGATGGCTGGATACAAAATGTTACGCCCACTTTTAAGTAAACGTAATGGCATGATATGAATAAAGCTACAATTATGGATAAAATGAATACTGCTGGCATTACATATTCTGTTCTACTTTTAAAAACGAAGTTTTTTTTTTTATGTCGCTTTCACCCATGAAAGTTTTTTCTGTAAACATTCATTCCGTACATATGTAATGTAGGATAGTTAATTTTTTTTTCTTTTTTATTAATTTGGCTTGTTGGTATTTTAATGTATTTTTTTACTTAGTCTATAGTTTTAGTCGCTTTGACGTAATCAACAGCCTATCAATTCTTCTCAGTATACGAAAACATATTCGTGAAAAGTGGTGCTATTTTTAATTCACAAACTTATGGTAAGGCGTTTAACTGCTGAAATATAACATATGTAGTAATACTTTCTGTCACCTGATATACGAGAATAGAACCTGCTTTTGCTATGGTAACAACACAAGCATGAAATTTCACCTGTCTTAGTTTAACAAGAAGCAAAAAAAAAATTATTGTATAAAGGTGCATATATATCATTATTATTACGTGACACCTCCAGGGAGTCCAAAGGCTCATCCAGGAAGGGCACCTATTCTACAACTGTGTCTCCAGCAGTCAATCCACCAACTATAACAGTGGTGTTCAACCGTTTTTACTACGCGAGCTACTTTTCTATAAAAAGTCATTCGGCGATCTACTCTCTTATATAGATCACGTTCTCCCAACCTGATATCTGATTATGCACAAATAAATAACTAAAAATAAACACCTAGAAAAATACTCAACTAAAATCTTTATTTGTGTATTTAAAAATTTATTTATCACTTTTAATTATTTTAATACAACAAATATTTTAAAAGAAAAAAAAATATATATTAGAATAAAATATTTATTTCTCTATTTTAGAAAACCAAAGTTAGAAAAAAACAACAGATTACAAACTCACCAGTTACAAGAAATGCTGGTTGATTAAAAAAAAAAAAAGTTAATGTGAAATTTGGCATTGTTTGGACCTCGCAATATTTTCATAGTCAAGTTAGTAGTAGGGTAACCACTTTGAACCAGATCAAGATCAAGACAGGATCACCACGTGATTGGTTGTTGAGATAATGATGTCAATGTGTGTGACGTCATGGAATTGGAATGTTTTTAATTTCCCTGGGGGCATATGTGTCAGTGACATTAGTTCATGTGTTTTGTTTCACGTATGGAATTATGGGTGATGGTAGAGATAAGGATTCGTGTTGTGATTGGTGGTGCACTTCTGACCAGATCAAGATAAGATAAGGGATCGTGACGTGAATGTTTGTTGTTATAGTGTTTGGAATTTTGCTGGGGCCCTCGTCTGTCAGGGACATCACGTGGTGTGTTTGGTTTGCTTATTGCATTCTGGGAGATATTTAGAGATGCGAATCATGACGTTATGTGTTTGGAAATTTCTGGGGAACATATGTCTCTGTGATATCACATGGTGTTTTGGTTTGGCTATTGAATTGTGGGTGATCTTTTTGAGATAAGATATCTTGGAATTTTCCCAGGGTGACAAACATCTGTTACTATCATCATGTTTTGTCTTTGGTTGTCTATTGATGGCTGTACTAATTTTCCAATACATTTTGGGGCATTTCTTAGAATAGAGTAGAGTCATGATGGCAGCAGTGTTTTGACCTTTTCTGAATAATTTAATTATATACTGGTGTCCCTCAAACACGCACTTTTTTCCATAGCTCATCCGTATTTTCTTCTATATTCATATTCTAATTCAAATTCATATTTTATTCATAATTCATTGGAATATTTTGGTGTGTCTAAAATTAAGATCTTAAACTTCAATAAAGAAATAAATAAACAAATCATGTGTGAATTCACAGTGATTTCAAAGTGATCTTACTTAAACATACATAAAAGAATAAACAGACACTGTTTGTTCTTTTAAGTTTACATATTTATTTCACAGATATTATTTACAATGCAATATGCAGAAATAGGAAATTATAGATATCACCAATGCATAAAAAAACTATTCAGTATTAGAATTACGCTTCCCAAAACATATGAGCACTGATTATTGAAATTACATTTATCAATTGTTATGTTTAAGTTAAAAAAAATTAACTTACATTTCTTTTCCAGAATGGGAACATCTTGGTACTATCTAGATTTTCTGAATATTCCAAATTGTTGATTATTAACATATATTCACAGAACACTGAGTGACTCTATCTGGTCAGTCATTGTTCAGAGATTTGGAACTTCAGGTAGACATTGTAAATTAAATAATCACTTCCTTTCATAGACGTATCGCGGTTTCTTCAAAGGTAAAAGTTTTCCCAGGGTTGTGTATTAGTCATGCTTTCTGTTGTGACTAATTGTTTCTAGGTGATACAGGAATTGATACACTACTGTTGGGTAGCAAAGGTTTGCAATTTGGCCTCATGTGATCGATGAGAACTAAGTTATTCAATGTTATATGTTGCATTATTGGTTTTCCATTGGTTCTGATATAATTAGTTTTCATAAATCGACTAATGGGCTTGCTGCTTCCATTTCTCTTTCTTGTATTTGTAATATTTCTATACATTCAGCAGTTTGTAGTTCCAAAATGTATTTTTTTAAAAACAGGTAAGTTAATTTTATGTCATTTTATAGCAATGTCAATTGAAAATTTAACATTAGTTGAATTTTTAGTGACTACATTAGCGAATTTTGTCTATAAAGTTATAAGGTGGTTTTTGCAATTGAAAATTAAACATCGTGTTCATGATTTTCAATCTGTTTTGTGTTAAGTGAAATTCCATAAGTTCTTATATATATATATATATATATATATATATATATATATATATATATATATATTATTTTTTTTATTTTTTGATTGGGAAAAGACATTGAGTGTAGTTATTTAATAATATTGCGTTAGTGAAACCATTGTGGAGTGTCGAAATCGCAAAACACATTATGATGCATAGCATTTCATGAAAATACCAAACTGTTTCATGTTTAGTGAAATGTCCATAAGGCATTATTTGCTTATTTATTTTTTGCTTGTTAGGATTTTGGGGAAAAATTTTGAGTGCTGATGTTTAGTAAAATTGTGTTAGTGAAAGGATCACATAGCATCGGAATTGCAAAATCACATTATCATGAGTAACATTTACCTGAAATCTAGAAAGTAATTTTAAGGTCTATGATTTTAATATAAGTTTATAAAGTGATTTTGAAATGGAATTAAAAACATGTTCATGGAAATACTTCAAAGTCGTTTTTGTATTAAGTGAAATATCCATTAGTCATTATATATATATATATATATATATATATATATAATGTGGTAGTGATTGGTAGTGATATATATAATGTGGTAGTGATTTCCCAATCACTACCATATATATATATATATATATATATATATATATATATATATATATATATATATATGGTAGTGATTGGGAAAGATATTGAGGGATGATGTTTAGTAAAATGGTGTTAGTGAAAGCCTCAGGTAGTGTTGAAATTGCAAAATCACCTTAGGATGACATTGACTTTTTTTAGTGACTACATTAGCGAATTTTGTCTTCCTTTTTAATATATAAAGTTATAAGGTGTTTTTGCAATGGAAATTAAAAACATATGAAAATATTTCAAACTGTTTTTGTGTTAAGTGAAATAATCCTCAAACTGTTTTTGTGTTAAGTGAAATTCTTTTAGTCATTATATATATATATATATATATATATATATATATATATATATATATATATATATATATATATATATACTAAGATTAGTGATTGGAGCTTATGCCACCTTTACCATGAGTTGCCTTGGTCTTGCACTACCTGTAGGATCAGCTACACTGGCATCACTTGCAGGTGCAAACTTGACTTGTTTGTGTGTTTGCTTACTTGGGAAATGGAGTAAAACCAGGTTTTAAAATTGCTTGGTATTTTTAACATATATATATATATATATATATATATATACGTATGCTTGTTAGTGATTGGGAAAAGATATTGATAGCTAATATTAATTAAAATATTGTTAGTAAAAACATCATGACGAAGTATCGAAACTGCAAAAGCATCTTATGATGATTATGATTTTTTTTATTTCTAAACGATATTTCTGAAATCTAGAAAGTATTTTTTTTAATAGCGATCATCCGTTATTCGTGTTATTGATGGCAATGGGAATATTTTTAATCATCACCCCATTTTTTATAGAGGTTGATTTGACAGGAGAAAATGAACAAAGTACAGGAGATGGTGTTAATCCTCATGTAACAATCGCTTGTGGGGCTGGAGGAAGTTGCGACCCCCCAAAATAAATTTATATAATTTACATTCAGTTTCTGGATGTGAAACTAAAGTCTCTACTTCTACTATTGACCCTTCACTCTACAGGGACTTTTATAATGTTTCGGTTGGCCGGTGACAGTTCTGTATCAATTATCAAACTCATCAAATGGAGTATCAAGTTAGATTTTGTGATCTTGAACTCCACCCAACAGAGTGTTTTTTGAAATGTTTCGAGATATGCTTAATGAGATCATTCAGCATTTATCGGATTTAGGAACTTTTTCTCATGTTCAGTTGGGTGTTAGTACATCCAGTTTAGAAAGCAACATTAACTTACCATTCATGTCGCTTTCTGAACTAACTATCCAAAGGATAGTTGATGCTTTTTATGCTGTCACTTAATCGAAATGTAGTTTCGTTTGGCAAATGATCTTGTTATCGATGTCGTACTGATTAACATCTGTAACAATGGTGGTGGAAGAACCAATGTTAAAAGAAGAATGCTGCTTAGCCTGGATGAATTTGTGAAAATAAAAAAGCTATTGTGGAAATTACCAACAAAGACAATCTTTGCATGGCCCGAGCACTTGTTCTGGGTGTTTCTGCACACACTGATGATGCCCAAACATACAGATAAGTGTGGTTAGATTGTTAAAAGTTACAAACAAATAGAGCTTTAACTCTCCACAAAATTGCAGGGGTTCTGCTAATTTCTTGCAATATTCCAGAAGCAGATCTCTTTCAAAAGCATTTGACTCCAGAATACCAAATCGTAATTTTTTTGGCAGATGCTGATTTTTCTGTGGTATTTCATGGTCCAAATGAGTAAACAGATCTGTCTTTATATCACACATCTCATGATGATTGTGTGCATAGTGGGTCAGCTCTGTTTGGGAATAACTATTATTGCCCCAGTTGCTTTAAAACATTCAAATAAGCTATCAAATTGCAAATGCATAGATTCCAAAATGTATGCATCTGCTGCTGCACAAACGCCAATCATAGTGTGCAGAACCTTCTTTTGTGTGAGGCATGCAATAGATTTTTCTACAGCAACGAATGTGTGAATTTGCACATATGAAATAATATTTGTTCAAAATGCAGACAGTGTTTGACTACTTTCTCTGCAGATAAAAGCCACCTCTGTCCACCTGAAAATTTCTCCAGCCACTGAAATTAGTTCACTTAAAACAGATGTGTAAAAATCGGAGGTCTCAAATAAGCAAGTTTCTATGATTTTTTTTGACACAGAAACTATAGCTGAAAATCATCGTCATGTACCAGTCCTATGTATAACTGATTTCGGTAGTCCCAAACGCGAGTTCTGGGGTGAAAACTGTCTGTGTCAGCTTCTAGATGAGTTGTTTTCTGTCACGAATATCATGAAATGAGGACAAGATGACAGCATCCTTCGGATTGTCTAACCAAAATACGAAAATGTCTGCGTGATTGCACACAATTTTCATGGTTTTGATGGGTATGTTATTTTGGAATATTTTTTTCAAAACATTTCCAATCCCATGTAGTGTTTGATGGATCGAAGATACTTGTTTTCTATTATGACCCATTAAACATCATATTTCTTGACAGTTTTTCTACATTAGTGTCGCTGTTAGGAAACTATCAGCCATGTTTGATCTCCCAGAAGTTCGTAAAGGTTTCTTTCCTCATATGTTTCACACATCCGATACTCTGGATTATCGTGGAATCATCCCCAAAAAATCATATTTCCAGCCAGAATTTATGAACAAAGAAACTCGGACAGAGTTCGAGACTTGGTACAAAAATCGGCTAGACAGTGAATACTGCCTGAAAGTGGAACATTTAGCTTATACGAAGGATGGAGTGCATGTTTTGCTTCATAGTTGCAACGCTTTTCGCACTCTCTTCATACAGCTCACCCAGATTGATCCTTTTCTCCATGACATTACAATTGCAGGAGTATGTTTGAGAGTATATCTCCAAAACTTTTTGAAACCTAACACTTTGGCCATACTTCCTGCTCGGGGTTTACATAGGGGCAAATGTGCAAAGTGGAAAGGCTTTGGCTTGGCTCAAATGGCAAGAACAACAGAACAACATAACCATACAAAAGCATGTTCTGTGGGGGGGGGAGTCCGCATCGGATTTTCTTTTGTCGATGGGAAATGTGGAAGCTTAATTTTTGAATATTATGGTTGCTTCTTCCATGGTTGTCAAAAGTGCTACAGACCAAGTACATACTAACCATACAGAAACACATATGATTTTCCTTTTTGAGCAAACGAAGGATCATGAAAACTATTTTCATAGCAAAAGATTCGACATAATCTCAATTTGGGAATGCCAATTTAATACAGAAATTTCTGAAAATACAGCCTTGAAAAACTTTATTGCTTCTCTTAATATTCCAGATCCCATTTTACCTCGTAGTGCTCTGCATGGTGGCAGAACCGACTGCTACAAAATGTATCACAAAATACAGTCAGAAGCGAAAGTTATTCGCAATTTGGGCTTTGATAGCTTTTATCCATAGGTAATGAAATACCAGGTATTTCCCATGGGGCATCCCGAAGTTATTATCGATAATTTTCGACTAATCTCCTGGGGTATACTTTGGTATTTGCAATGCAAAAGTAGAAACACCTACTGATCTCTTTTTACCAGTTTTGCACATCACAGTTAATGAAAAATTAATCTTCCCCCTGTGTGGAAAGTGTGCTTCCAAAATGGCCCCATTATGCTCTCATATGGTACGAAATTCAGCGTGCATTCTGAAGTGCACCAATACTTGTGTATTGGTGCACTCCAGAATTAGATTTAGCATGTGTTCGCGGTTATAAAGTTATAGAATTTTGCGAGATGTGGCATTTTTCTCAAAAATTTGAAGGTGAAGAAAACTCTTTGCTCACTACATTGATACCTTTCTCAAGCTGAAACAGGAAGCATCTGGATGGCCTGAAGGTCAAAACCGACAGTCTTATCTGAATGCGTTTTTGGTAAGGGAAGGTACTATGTTAAATAGTGAAAGCATTAGTAAAAATCCTGGTCAACATTCACTTGCTAAGCTTTGTTTGAATTCCCTATGGGGAAGGCTTGGTATGAGAATGTTAAGAACTCAGACCCAGGTGATTTCCTCTCATGAAGACCTCATAGAACTTTTTTTAGATAGCAGTAAAGTTATTCAAGATGCTAGATTTGTTTCAGAAGAGCAGATGATGGTTGCTTATTGAAGGCATTGAGCCTGAAAATAGGAAAGGAAATGCTGTCATCTCCTCATTTGTAGCTGCCTACGGTAGGATAAAGTTATTTGAGGTCACAAAACTTTTTGCAAATATGGCTTTTATACACAGATACTGATTCTATCATTTTCATTTAAAAACCGGGCGATTACTCACCGTCCACTGATCACAACCTTGGGGAGCTAGGCGACGAACTGGACAGTGACTTTATTGTTGAGTTTGTTACCACAGGCCCCAAATCTTATTCCTACAGAACGCGGGGGAGGGATAAGATTGTGACCAAATGGAAAGGCATTACTTTAAATTCTCGCATGGCCACTGAGATTAATCTGGAATCTATGATAGCAGCAGTAAGGGGTGAGCCACAAAACATCCAAATTCCTGTACCATTTTCTGTCCATAGAGACAAATGGAGCTGTCAACTCAAAACGACCTCCGTAACAAAAAGATTTGGATACACTTTTGCAAAGCGCGTAGTGTCAACAGACAAATGCACTTTTCCCTATGTGCATTCACATACCCCATAAGCAAAAGATGCCATCTATGGGACAGAAAACTAAACAACATTCTACCTGGTAGGTAAAAATCCATGATTGTTTCCCAACATGATAATTTGCAGTGTCGCTCTTCTCTTCTAAAGTTTTCATATCACTGTTATTGTTACTATTATTCCACAATAGCTTTTTTTTTTCTTTCATAGAATTTAAAAAGAAAAAATTCGTCTTGGTATTATTACTGGTGACTGTGATAAAAAAAAAATCTTGATGAGGAGAATTTTTGATATTAAAAAGAAGTATATATTTGTTTTTACATGATCTCTGATTATATAAAAATAATCACAGTCTAATTATGTTATCATTTTCGATATGTTCATACATCCATTTACATGCATTATTTTGGGAGCTACTCGGTCAGGAATAACAACATTCGTGTTGTCTCTCATAGAACATAGTAATCAACTAATCAAACCACCAACGGAGCGAATCGTTTACTGTTACAGTGAAAATCAGGATAAATTTAAAAAATTTACCAATATAGAATTCGTGAATGGCTTGAAGTTACCTGAATTTGATTCTAATGTGAGAAATTTACTCATAATCGCTGATTTGGGTGACCAGGCTAAGGACAGCATGGAAGGTTACATGATAAAATTACACGGGACAAAATTACACGAGTACGAAATTACACAGAGAGAAAATTACACATATAAGAAATTAAACCAAAAAAATTATTTCGTAATTTCGTCATTTGAAAAAAGAAAAAAATACTCAAGCAAGAAATTAAATATAATTTTATTTCGTAATTTCGAAATTACGAAAAAAATGAAAAGGAAAAATAGGAAAATATTTACACAAGTAATTTCGAAATTACGAAAATTACACAAAGAAAAAAATTAAAAGGAAAAAATACACAAGTAAGAAGTCACACATAAAATAAAATTTACCAAAAATTGTACAACATTTATAACCAGCAAGGGGTAAATCACTAATCGACAATTGAATTGTTAGTCACCAATAACTGTTCAAGAATTTCTAAGAATTGTTTGGGTGAAGGTATATAAGTAACTTTTTGTCTTACATTCTTCAGTTCTAGTTTAGTGACTCGTAATACAACTAGTGTATAACGTGCGAGTTAATAATTTCGTGATTAATTTTTTTAAATTAATTTTTAATTTACCCATGGCTGATTTTGAGTATTGCGTTAGTCCTCTTACATCCTCTTATCCCATCATCCATAGATGATGGGATAAGAGGATGTAGAGAGCGTAAAGAGAGGCGAACATTATGAGGACGTTCACTCGCAGTCTTTAACAAGTTGTTTGTACGGTTTTGTAATTCTCTTGTAGGATCTTCCTGAAGAATTGAATATGTCGAACTATCTCCAAGTAATTGAAGCATTTTGTTGTGATAATCTTCGGAGTTGAGGATGACCGTGGAATTGCCTTTATCAGCAGGTAAAATAATAATGTTACTGTTCTGTTTTAGATTTTGTAGGGCTTGTCTTTCAGCCAGAGAAATATTATCTGTTGGAGGTTTAGCATTATTTATAATGAAAATCAATTCAATACGAAGAAGTTTCGCCAAATGATTAGGAATGAGTGAATTGCCTTTTCTATTTTTCTATTTTTTCGTTGATATTCCCATCAATGAAAATGACATTCTAGCAAGTTTTGACATTACATCTTTGTTTACTAACGTTCCTACAGATGAGGTACTTACATTACTAAAGGACAAATTATCCAAAAAAATGTTTGCTTCATTAAAGCATTGCATTCATTCTGGTTACTTCAAATATCAGGACTCCGTTTACCAACAAAAACAAGGCCTGGCAATGGGCAATCCTTTGTCCCCAGTTCTAGCCAATATCTTCCTTGAAGATTTTGAAACGAAAGCCATATCTTCCTTCTCATTTAAACCGAAAGTTTGGAAAAGATATGTTGATATATTTTCATTGTTTGGAATCACAGGCACACATCTCTCATAGCTTTTCTTAATCATATTAACATCCAACATCCTAATATAAAATTTACTGCTGATCTAGAAAATAATAACTCCTTGCCTTTCCTGGATGTCATGCTTACACGTTGCTCTGAAAGATTAAAAATCTCTATTTACAGAAAACCTACTCATACCAATAGATCTCTGCATAATATTTCTCATCATTTTCCACCACAAAAACTTGGAACTATATCTACCTTAGGACACAGAGCACGCTCTCTCTTGAATGAACAAGATGAACTACAAAAAGAAATAAATCAACTCTCGCTTATCTTTAAACAAAATGGATACTCTGAAAAAACGATTAAGAAATTTCTTCTGGATCCTCCGAGGAAGTGCACAACAGAAACTATTAATTTTAAAGGCAGCATCTCCATCCCATATATTAGCACAGTCTCTAACAAATTAGGAAAAGTTCTTAAAAAATATAACATCAAGACGTTCTTCACCACCCTTCCAAAAATCCGTTCTCTAATCAGTCATCCAAAGCCTCCTCATCACAACCTGAAATATCCAGGTGTATGTAAATTATGGTGCGACTGCAATATCCCTTATTTCGGACAAACTAACAAATCTGTTGAGCAACGTATAGAAGAGCATAAAAGAGACATCCCTTACAAAAGATCACATGTAACTGCGTTATCCAGTCATGTTCTTTTTTCAAATAATATCAAAATCTTTTTTCAAAATTTAATCCTAATGATGATCAACAAAGCCACTCCGTTTGCTGGGATAGATCAGAAAATATTTTTCGCTCTGATGATGAGTTTGAGAGAAAAATTATAGAATCAAGGGAAATCCTTCTGAATCCTGTCCACTTAAACAACAATTTGAGTTATAACATCCCAGATAGCCATGCTGCAGTTATTCAATATTGGCGTTCACGTGAGTCTGCACGCATACTTGCAATAAACAATGGCACATCTGTTAGAACAACTTGAAAAAATACAACGTTTTTTATGTATCAGTTATGTGTGGCGATATTTTACCTGTATCCTGATGAAGGCTATTATAAGCCGAAACTAGTTGTATTAATCTTATTAAATCTTTATAAGTAATCTCGGTTTTTAAGTCATTAAATCTATTTTTAAAAATGTATCACAACAACCGAGTTGAAGCATATATATATATATATATATATATATATATATATATATATATAGAGAGAGAGAGAGAGAGAGAGAGAGAGAGAGAGAGAGCGAGTCTCTATACATAATTAGCATGAAAACGTTGTAGTTGTATTTAAAGCTGTTCTTTCGTTTATTGCATTGTTAGGAGAGTGCGTGCTTGCAGCATCACGTGAATGCTAGTACATGATTACAGCTGAATGACTATCTGGGGGGGGGGGGGGGAATTGTAACTCAAGTTATTATTTAGATTTTCAGGCTTGGGGATGATTTCCCTAGAAATCCTTTTTCTAGCCTTCAGTGTTTAGTGCTTTTTCTTTGCTTTTATAATGTCGCCTGATGAAGACTATTTTAAGCCGAAACTAGTCGTGTTTTACTATTAAACTCCATTTTTACCTAACTCTCGGTTTAATTCATTCAACTCATTTCACAATATGTATTTCAACCGAGTCAATGAATCATCATACATATATATATTGACTGTCTTTGTATGTGACTATGTTGCTAATTATTCTGTAGTTAGGGCAGAAGTAGTTATTTAATATTACTGCGTAGGGTACAGGTGTTCTGTAATTGCATTTCGAATAGAGACTGCACCATCGTAGCTTTTAATTTTATTTTAGTTTATTATATATTTTTATTATTTTATTTTTTTTCAACTGAGACGTCGTACGGTATTTTCGAGATTGATATGTAGTTTATCCGTATAAAAGATCATTTTGAAGAACTGTGCACTGCATTATTCGATTTATGACTAGCGATGTAGCAAATCATCTACAGTTATTTATTCTGTTTTATTTTACTTGTTTCATTTCAATAATCGTCTTTATTACTTTGAGAATAACAGAACCCATAACAGTTTATTTTAATTCGTTTCGCTGCCTTCTCTGTGGTTTAAATACGCAGTTTAATTATTTTTTGGTCTTGTTAAATATGTTTTCTTTTACGAATTTAATGTTATTATACAGGGTTATATTTTCAGTGTTGCAAGTATGTGATCAGGCAACAGTTCATTTTTTTTCTTTTCTACATGTACTAATTCTGTTTGTTTGTAATTTTTCACAGCATTTTGTAATCCTGGAACATTAAGGAGGAGGCCTCCGGTTTTGCATTAACTGTAGTTCCATGAAGCAATAGTAGTATATGAAATAGCTGTTAGAATAACATAGAATAACGGCTAAGTTACTGACGGAAGTGATATATGAAGAAAATATAAGTGTTGTGTGATATTACTATGATTTTTATTCGGAGTCTGTTTATATCTCCTATTAGTGTTCTTCATAGGATAATTATTAACCGGTGATGAAGATAATTGCTGTTATCTTGTTTTATACATTCAAATATATATCACTATAAATAATTTTACTTTTTAAGGGAGAATGCGGTTTACAATTTAACACTCAAGTATCTAAATCAGTCCAATACTCATACGTAATACTCATTGAAGCATACTATGAGGCATGAGTATGAGGCATACTCATACGTAAATTGACAGTTCTCTCTCGATTCGATTTCATATGCACAGTTTTCGCCAATTCTCACCAAATAACCCTTGCTTGGTTTATTGAAAACATGAATACAATAACTTTTGCTAAATTTATCTACAGCGATTTCTGCATTTGATGGATCGAAATAATTTTGCCATTCGGAATAGCTAAAAGGAAATGCTACAATGTGATTAAAAACTGTAATATTACAATTATCATTTGAAGCATCTTTTATAGATATCATATCACAATAGGATTCAGTACTCTTCCTATAAGTTGGGATCCGTTATGGCCCCATACATCACCTGCGTATGTGTTAGAATATTCAAAAAAACACTGAAACAAAAATGGATGAAGTTTGTCAAAAATAAGAATTCCATTTGCCACAGATTCAACATATTCTTTAAACAATGCATTCCGAAATCTTTCTAAGGATCGTAACACCAACGTATCTAAATCAAGGTAAATTCCTCAATACTTCCACAAAATAGGGAATCTCAAGGCATCACTGAGATGAGAAACTTTGTGGGGACTGTTTTTCCAATCGGATTTCCACAACCAATCTTTAAGTGGAGAATCTTCCAGCATTTCGCCTACATCCAGCTGTCTGAAGTTTGTATTAGGATACGCTCTGACTAGATCCAACATAAGGGAGGTATATTGGATATCTGAAGTCTTCACGAACACCGTGATGCTGATGTCGGGATTGTGTTTAGCTGCAGACTCAACTGCGCATGCCTGACGTCCTTTGAGCAGTGATCTACCAGAAGTCCTCGAGAAAAATATAGTGGAAGTAGTTTGGGAATAATTATAATTGATGATCCTGTAGAGGACGTGACCTAAAATATCATCAAATAGCATGAATTACTGCAAATATAATTATTTCTGTTTTTTTTTTTATTTAAAATTCTTCTTATGATATTTTATTAATCAAAGCAGCAAATGTTTTTTTTTTAATCTTTTTTAAACTAGGGCAGGAGAGATGAGTACAATACATAGGTTAGGACTTAAGTGAAATGCCAGAGGCAAATATATTACTATAAAAAATCATGTATAATTTTATATCTTTGTCAAATAAAATTGCAAACCGATAAAAATCAGATTGTAGTCTCAGAATGACCGAAGAAGGGTTGTCACAAATGCATGACATCTATTCCATATGAAGAGAAAGACGAGAATTATAATCACCGTAACCGTGAGAACTATTTGTATAAAATATAGCATCTATACAACTCATACATTACTTCAAATTTAATTGAAAAATATCTTATTGTTCCTTCGCTCTCGTTTCACACGATCTATGCTTAATTTGCAATATTGTATTTATAGTTAGATTTGTAGTTACAAACGGATATTACATCACTATTCAAATACCAGTTGATCACTGATCACGTTATTCTTAACAAAAGATAATACCTTGTATCTTACTTTAAAATATTTAATTCGCAGCAGAGATAAGAAGCCCAATACAATATAAAAGGCTATGCCTTTTATGTTGGGTTCGGTTTCTTCTTCGTATAAATATAAGTCAAGATTGTATTTTATTTATAGTAATACAATCTTCACTTATTAAATATCTCAAAATTATTACGGATTGTTTTAATAAAATGCCTAAATTCACTTTTGATTCTTAGTTATTAAATTTTAAAACTGCTTTATTTATCAAGACAACGAAAAAAAATTCCTATATACCACTGCAGTTTTGTTATAAATATAAACAAAAGAGAAAATAGTCCAACTACAACCACCACTAGCAGCGACATCTGGATTGGCTTCATTTTTATTCTCTTAAATGTTGAAACAAAACGATCTAAAAGCTATATATAATCTCTACCTATTCATAGATGAGCGTGATATAATGTATATCATATAATGCATTTATAGTATTATATCATTCAGTTTATAATAAAAAACAAGAACCGTGTAAATGTACTAAATTTACATAAATAAATATTCGGACTACCTGTGGTTTAGAATGTCCTGCCCTGACCCTGTTAGCAAATTTACTATATGCCTCAGTATAAAGGAGACAGAATTTGAAGGTTAACTGAAGATATAAATAATGTAAATGGCATGTGGAGAAAGTAGGTGTCACCATAGAATGCTATATTAGTAGAGTATCTATTCATATTACTACTCAAGACTGCAACATCACCCTCAAAACATTACACGTCAGTCAAAGAATATACAATAAAAATGTCGGTGAGTTAACCCCCCCCCCCTTTTCCCGACAGATCATGGGGGCAGGGAATTCTAGACATTGTAAAGCTGTTCAAAAGATCTTCAGGTCAGAAATAGAGTGTACACGTGCAGATAACAATGCGAGCACACCGGTGGGTGTAGAGATCATCGCGACTGGTCTACAGAGCATTAGAAGTCGGTGATATAATATAATGTGTCACGCAACACCTTTTTTTTATTGGGTGTATGGGAACAGACTCATATCGCCTTGAACACAATAATGCATCATATCATACCAGAAGTGCGATATGGTTTTAGGAAACTGATATCGAAAGACTACTAAATTGCAGAGAGTTGCGGTCTTCTCTGCTCGATAGAATACTTTTGGGAGAAAGTAGAATGGATTCTTCTTCACTATCCCTGTCACGTGGCCATTTGGTCACATTGGAGAAAGGCTAATTCAATAACTGATATTATCTCAACCTTCAAGAGAACTGATAACTTATTTTGACATATTCAGTATTTCGAGATAAAACACACAATATTCATCCTGAAATATTGAGGTAGTTAAGTATTTGTATCTGAGGTAATGATTCATCTTATGAATCATTACCTCAGATACAAATAGTTGCGGTTTCATAGATTTGTTTGACACCATTATGGATATTGCATGAAACGCGTAATACTTAAAGCTAAAATGAGATCACTTGCTCCAATACAGCAGCCGTATCTTGAGTGAACATTTATATTATAATTGTCAAAGTCACGTGGTGTGACATCATTTTTAAACTTGCATGTGTTGCTATTAATGTTTTTAGAACAGAATTTTTGTACATATCTTCCTTTTAAATATTTGTACTGCGGCTGCGCTAATTGGGAAAAAAAAGCAACGCTTATTAATTGTTTATACCAATTGTTATTGCAAAGTTGGATGTGATCAAATAAT
The DNA here is from genome assembly GCF_054136105.1 of Typopeltis vanoorti. Classification (NCBI taxonomy): domain Eukaryota; kingdom Metazoa; phylum Arthropoda; class Arachnida; order Uropygi; family Thelyphonidae; genus Typopeltis; species Typopeltis vanoorti. Next base: position 60,950,278 of record NC_143559.1, read on the forward strand.
ATTAATTATTAATCATTCGTATAGAAATTATTTCTCACTTTGAGGTAATAATAAGTAGGTTGTCATTTCGTAGAAGTGAGCTTGCATTCCTGTGCACCGAATGTTAAAGTTGCGTCTATCATCACATCACATGTATGTTACTGTTAAGTACAAAAGAGAGTAGAAAGATCACAATAAAATGGTTTACTCACAACGCGTGCGAAGAATGTGTTTCTCTAGTGTGTGAAAATTCATAACATAAAAGAACTGAGGTGGACTCTGTAGCGAAGAAGGTAGCTATTCACAGCATTTTAATTTTTACTTACTCCACTGATCAAGTCGAAATTAATTGGACTATGATTTGACTGTACATTTCTTTTTTTGAAATTGCGTTAGATTATGATCTTGTTTCCAATATGTAGGACCACGGTGGAGTTCGTACACGATTCTCTTCATTATACCAGGACAAAAAAAGTCCAATGGAAGTAAGTCCGGTGAACGTGCAGGCCTCGTCACTGGTCCACCTCTGCCAAATATGGCAGATAGTGCCTAATGTGCAACGACACATCCTCCAACAAACTGTGGAAATGACTCCTGCAGTAACGTCAAGTAGGGGTGGGGTGAAAGAAGACACAGTACGATTAACTCATAACCAATAATGCCTACTAGCATGTTGACGACGAACTTTTCCTGGAATCAATGACGGTGAGTGAAGTGTGTTTTTTTTTAGACCAAATGTGGCTGTTTGGGCAGTTTTACTTATCAGCAAATACAGTTTCATCGTTCTGGAAATCGAGGCTTTTCTGCACAACGTTGACCGAACCACCTACACAACCCAATCCGTGGTGCAAAATAGGTTGCTCCTCATGCGCGAATCTTGTCCGAGAAGGGGTGGAGCTGATCGTCTTGAAGTGCTCACAGGTGCCAGAGCGAGGGACACCCAGGGCATGTGCAATGCCACGGTACTTACAGAAGGGGTCTCCTCAACCTGACGAAGCGCCTCCTCTTGGAAATCAAGTACGGCGAGTGCTTGGAGCTGCACAATCATGCCTTTTGCCATTAATGGAACCTGTTTCCCGTAGCCACTGATTAATGTTGGTAAATAGGATGTAGGTTCGAGTTAGACGATGTAGGAAACACTATGCACACAACAAACGGGCGGCCCTTACATTACATTGAGCTTCGCTGTACATTAACATCATGCTGGCATATTCGCCATTCGTGTAATTTGACAGGGTGCAATTAATATCATGTGCGTCAATGCGACACTTCGTGGTTATCACTAGGGAGAGGATTTTTATGGTCTAAGAATGAACTCAATCTGAGAGGTGATCTAAATTGATGACTGTGAAGGATTCTACCAACACGAGTAAATCTGTTTTCTGATCACCCGTTTCTTGTGGTTGAATTGACGATAGAATTACGTGAACATTCTTTCCCTGGTCACCACTAACAAAACCCTTATTTTAATGACCTGATCCCTTACCAGTGGCTGATCTAATGTAAATACAGACCCGGAAACGTTTTCGACCTGTGCTATTGCAACTGCGTGTTTAAGGAAGTGAGTTGCAAACCAAAACCTAATCTACCCTGACCCTCTACTATATATCCCAGCAGTTTGTAATCGGTATTCTGAAAAGCCCTCTTTATGGCAGAGAGAGAGAGAGAGAGAGAGAGAGAGAGAGAGAGAGAGAGAGAGAGAGAGAGAGCATAAATACTTCATCGAAGATGGAAATACATATGAGAAAAATCTAGTAGGCCGAGAACAAACAATATTAAAGTGGGCTTCTGGGATAAAATCAATGTCTAAGGATATCAAACCCTGCCGTGTGTATAATGATAATTGGTTGATCATTAGAATAATTAAATTTATTTTTTAGGACTAATGATCAGTACTGAACTTTCTAGTGCATCTTTTGGTGCGATTATTTTCCTCGTTTAAGTAAAATAACAATAGTGATCCCAAGGTTACCATTTTCAATTGAAGGTTTCTTGAAGCAGCAACAGACGGATTGCTCCAGATGTCTTTAACGTATCTGGAATAGTCCGGATACGTTAGACCGTGGAATCCATCCCGCAAACAGGCAAACACCAGTCCGGTTTGCTTGTTTGCGAGATGATGAATAAACTGGGGGAAAACCCTGTTGTCCACGCCCAAGACCGGAACACCCAAATTCACAGACAAGACGAAATTTCTCTTCTCGGAACTACCATGACATCACGCCTCTCCTCGCATAAACACATCACAACCATTGCATCCTCAGCTTCCAAAAAACTGGGTTTTCTCTTTCGCTCAAGACGCTACTTCACCTCTAAACAGCTGTTAACACTATACAAGTCGCAAATCCGCCCAGCTCTCGAATACTGCTCTCACATCTGGAGTGGGGCTCGAAAAAGCTCCCTCAAAATGCTCGACTCAATACAGAGGAGAGCAATTAGACTAATAAATGACCCATCCCTCACCAACCCGCTCCCCCACTTTCACATAGACGCTTGATCTCTGCAATGTGTATATTCTATAAATATTTTCACGGGAAAGGTTCATCTGAAACAGCATCAATAATTCCCCTACCCTGTACCAAGCCCATTGAAACACGTCCAGCTGCCGCCCAACATCCTTTTACAGTACACCTCGAAACCCACAGAACAAGTTTCTTCTCCTCCTCATTCATCCCTGCTACTGCAGTACTGTGGAACAGTCTTCCCCCTGACGTATTTCCCAAGGAATACAATATACAGGCGTTCAAATCAAATGTAAACAAGTTTCTCCTTTCACAACTCATCATCCATATACGGTACTAACGTACTATTCAGACGTTGACCAGCCAACCTCCTGTATATGAGCCCAACATAAAAAAAAACAAAAAAAAAAAACGCTTTTCACATTCCCCCTTTGTCTGTGGAGAAAGTAAAATGGTTATGAATAGTTTGTGAACTTTAAACTCGACCTTTGGGGACTTAATATTGTAATTAATATTACAATCAGTGGATCTTCGAACAGCTTCAGGTCTTTTCTGCTTGTAGTAATCACATTCATTGTTATTCGTTGTAAATTGTTTCATCAGTTGATCTGAATGCGTAGCAGCATTTTAGAAGTAATTGATTGCTAGTGAATGGAGAAAAGAAGAAATACATGGGATGCTGGTACCACACTGAATCTGTTCATTTCTGATGAATCATGGAGCATCTAGTATCACACGTAAGCACTTTTAGTCTTTGTACTTACTTTGAATGATATTCTTAGGATGTTACAGTATAATTTATGGTTATAAGATGGCAAGGAGTAAGCAATTGTAGGCCGTATCACATTTGATTTAGTAATAATTTATTTCTTTCATTTAGTTTGTTGCTTTGGTTAATCATTGGGTACAGGTGAGCGATAGCTTTGGATACTTTCGTGCAGATGAGTTGGTTGTTGATAGTGAATCGTAGTCCTTTGTCCAATTGTATACGTAGGTGTTTAGTTTCTGCTTGCCATGGGAGTTTAGTATTGAACAACTGAATATCTCCTTTGGGGGATGCTAGTGAGGAGTATGACTTTTCTACTTGAAATATCCATTCGGAGAATCAATTTTTTTGCAAAGTAGAGATACTATCTTGGAGTCTTTTACTTACCAGACAAGGACGAAGAGATCTTGTTAGTATGGCAGTATCATCTACTATATAAAGCTGAGATGATGATCGTAGGATTTTGAGACATATCTTCCATGTAGATTGAGAAGAAAGGCGTAACCAATAAGGATCTTTCTGGAACTCCGGCTGCTATTTTGCGCTGGGTGGAAGTTATTCCATCAATCTTGAACTGCATTTTTCTACCACCCTGAGATATGATTTAATTAATCGTATCATGTTTGTTGAGATATTTGCTCTAATAAGCTTATGCAGAAGACCCTGATGATAGATTTTGTCAAGACCCTTTGCAATGTCCAGGAGTACAGCACCTGCATGCTGTTTCCAGTTATAACCTGCAGTAATATATACAACGAGTCTATGAGTTTGCCGAACTGTGCCGTGGTTGCTTCGGAAACCGAATAACCGAATTGTTCGTTTGTTGCGATTTTGAATTTATCTGTTGTTTCTTGCATTCAGAATAGGATATTCATTTCTTCAATTTTCCTTGAATTGGATAGTAAACTGATGGGCCGGTAATTTTGGGGAAACTGTGGATCTTTTCCTAGCTTATGCATCGCAATGAGCCTCCGTAGCTCAGTCGTTATAGACGAAGCCCATTGGTCGAAAAGACCGCCTTCTATTAAAGTCATTGACTTGAGGAACTTTTATCTGGTCTCTTTAGAAGAAAAGTGAGTTAGCCGGTCCTATACAGAGGTAGGTTTTTTTTTTCACCCGGAAACTCGGGTTTTTCGTCCCCCAGAACAGGTAAACCGGCCCGGTGTCCTGCAGACATTGGACACACATAGAGGTATAGGACTACCACCTGGGTAGAAATTATCCTCGAGACGGTTGATGTTGTAAAAATATTAAAAAAAACTCGATAACGTAAAAGGTAGAAGAAGTGGATTAATAAATAAAGAAATGTATCGGGAAAATATCAGCAGTTTTCCATGGTGAAGAAAAATACTGAATTCTTAGTACTGCATGTATGATATTGGCAATTCGCATAACAGCTTTGCATGCGAGTAGTTTGATGATTCTCTTTGTGACTCCATCTGGACCTAGTGCATTTTTGTTGTTCATATGTTTACTAATAATAGTTATTTCTGTTGAAGATACAGGGCTAATTCTTTGCAAATTGTTTATTGGTTGTCGTAAGGTGCTTCTGACATACTGGTGAATCTTGTAAACAAGATTGATATTTCTGTTTTCATATACTGAAGTGCGCTGCTTTTCAAGATTGGTGAAGGAAATTCAGCTTTTCTTGCATCTGTAAATACATTGTCCTGTTCGGCTGCATTGAGTGGGGAGGGGGATTTGTGTTTGATAAAGAGGTTTTGAGAAATATCCATATTATGTGGTCTTCAAGACGAAAAGATGTGAGCTTGTTTTCCTAGTCTTGATTTCTGTAGTTTCTGAGATCTTCTCTAACTTCATTGTTAATTTTGTTTAGGATTTTTCAATTTTCGAAAAATCCTAAACAAAATTTCGAGTGAGAGTATGTGGGAGATTGGGAGAGAGTCTGTGTATTATTTCTCGCAGTGGGTCGGTTCTTTGGATAAAAACTGCATCCCCTGTAAATGGCTGGATGAGGTTCACCGCAAGTTTTGCATTTTGCGGATAGAGTTTTAGCCTTTAAACAGGAGTTAGTGAGGTGATTTTCACCACATTTCAAACATATTTATTTAAACCATAAAAACTTCTGGCATAACCACATGTTTGGTATCTGAGACTTTGCTAGGGTGATTCTCCATTACGGGAGAATCATCCTCATACCGCTGCATATTTTACCTCGGAAACTTACTTCGAATATAATTGGAAACTCCCAAATACCATATTTGCCATCTACACGAACGCCATCTATCGCCTACCACCACCACTAGTATTTTCACGGATAATCACAAACATCCATGCTCACAGCGTGATTCGAACCCGCAGCCTTTTGGCTGGAATGCGGACACGCTAACCACTCGATCAATCAGGCAGGCAATAATAATAAAATAATAATAATATAATTTTTTATTCTCCTTCAACGTAATTACATGTCCACAAAAGCATGTAAACAAAATTAATACTGCAATGCAAACATTTTACAATAAGTATAACTGCTAAGAATAACGATAACAATTTTTAATAACAATATCAATAATAATGCTATTGGTCTTCCAGAGTAGTTACACTTTTTTTATATAAATTACCATGATAAAAAAAGTTTCATTGTTGAGTACTTTCATGTTACAGGAAGTAGAATTAATACTTCATTTTACTGCTTGTGGTTAAAAAAAAAAAAATCAGCTAACGCCTTTTTATTCCCGTATATACGGGAGTAGGCGAGGCCATTTAGCCCTATCTAACTTTTGGAGACTGAGTGGGCAGTTCAATCTCCACTGGTACCCAATCAGAGACAGATGGCCCAAGGCTATCACTAATTAAGCGGTACGCAGTGAAGAGAGACGGCTCAAATGTGCCGCCATCTCGTGGTCTCTAACCCTAACACAATATATTTAATGTCTGAAATAATGTGGGTTCTACGGTCGATTTTCTTGAGTTTACAGGACGAAAAACCCGAGTTTCCGGGAGGAAAAACCTGCTTGCCCGTGCCAGAGATCGACTAACTCGGGAACCGGTCGAAAAAAGGCTTAGAAAAATTTCCTCTAGTCGCCGACTAGACTCGAAACCAAGACTTCCTTCGTGCGGCCTAGCGCGGTGGTGTGCAAACGCCACATCCACTGAGCTACACGCATATAATTTAAATATCCTTACATCTTGCATACCGTCCAAATGATATATTCATCCATGTATTGCTATTATTAATGATAATCACAGTGATAATTTGACACGTATAATTCACAGTTACGTAAGCTAATTAATAATATACGTTGCAGTTCACAAATTCTTACCAATTCGAGAAAGTGTGATTATACGCTATGTTTACATTTACAATTAAAATATATTTCGTACTATTTCGTATAATCTTACAGTACAAAGTAAATTCATTATTTATAAACAGTTTGGTAATATTAATGGTTTATTAGATTCTATATCCATATATTACATAGGCATATTATTACATTATGCATCGTAATATTGATATATTATAGAATAAGATTATTACACTATATAGAATAATAGTAATATATTATCTAATAACATTGTTACATTACGTTTAGTAATTTTAATATTAGTATTAATTTAATTATATTTTATTCATAAATATGTTTTTTGGATCACTTAGAATAATGTGTGTGTGTGTGTGTGTGTGATAAAGTAAAGGAATGGAAATGATATATTACTGAATGAGCTTCCTCCGCTTTGCTTCAATAATAATTTTATATTAGATTACACGTATAATAGGGTAGTGTGGTTTATGGAGCGGAAATGATATATTTATGAAAATGAGTTCGATGCTAATATTCGCAGTAAATGGATGATGAAGCAGAGTAATCCACTTACTTCGAAGCTTAAGTTAGCTTTTCTTAAGCCAGTAGGATTAACGAAAAAATAACCTCTTTTCTTTTTCTCAGCGTTTGTTACTATGGTGAATATGTTTGATCTGAAATGTGTGATAACTGTTGCAGTTTGAAGTGGGCTGATACAATTTCCATTGTTAGGCTTTTCATGGTCTAATTTGTTTTTTATGAAAATAAGTTCGATGCTAAAGACGCTAATTTAAACTTTGATGAAGTAAAGTCCACCCACTCTATTGCATGGTTCAGAAATATGGACTGTTTAAAAGAACGGTCAGAGTAAAATACTGGCAACAAAACACATTTTTTATTTTCTTTTAAGGTTTTACATAGCAAAAGATTTGGCCATCACTTCCTTAATCTAATACGTAATCATATTTTATTCATTGATATATGTTTTATATTACCCCGCATAGTGGACGGTATAAGAATAGCCCCTCTGCAGCCCATGCATGTTGTACGCGGACTAAAATGGGTACCCAGAGAGGGTAATGGATGGCAATGCTATAGCCAGTGAAGTTTTAACTGAGGCTCGGCTATTGCTGTTACCCCTCTTGCCATGATCAGAGCTTATAGCTCTATATTACCCCATCTATACATTTTCTTCTACAGATAACGGGGAATATGAAAAGCATTCTTGCTTCACCCACTAGCCAAAAAAAAAAAAGTTTTATATTATCTTGAAGAGGGAAAAACGCTAATCCAACGTTAAAAAATTTTCGTGTTAATTATTTCATTGTTAATTAAATAATTAACATGATTGTTAATTCTCAAATTAATGTAATGGCTTTCATTTTGTATTATTACTAATAGGGAATTAAAAAACTATAATAGCAAAATAAATGAAAGCTGAATGTTTGGGAAATCATAGTCAAACGAGTAATGAGATTACGCTATGGTTATCAAAATAATATTATTAAAAAAATCAGCTAACGTCTTTTATTCCCGTATAGGGAGTAGGGGAAACTGTTTTAGCTTTATCTATTGTTTGTAGACTGAGGGCGCACTTCAATCTCCACTGGTAGCCAATCAGATATAAAGGGTTCAACGCTATCACCAATTTAATTGGCGCACAGTGAAGAGAAAGCTAACAAGTGCAGCCATCTCGTGGCTGCACTTGTTAGCTTAATCCTAACATAATATTTTAATGTCTAAAAATAGTGTGGATTATACGGTTGATTTTATTCAGTTTATGGGATGAAAAACTGGAGTCTTTGGGAGAAAACTCAATTCCAGAGATCAAACATGTGACTTTTAAAAGGCCAATTACAGATCCCATGTCATAATGGCATTCGAACTCAAAGTATGTCAGATGGTAGATTTCAGACGTCATTCAATTGGCCTGGGTGACCAACTGGAGAAAGTCTGAAATCTATATTCTGTTTCTGAGTTCATTTTAATTCAATAATTCAAATTTTAACAAAAAGAAGAGATGCTTTAATAATCCCACATTGACTATTATATAATAATAATAATAATAATAATAATAATAATATTGACATCACTCATATTCACATAAGCATAATAAACAGCTTGAGTAACTTTTCAACCTATTCTTTTAGAAAATCAGCAACAAAGTGCCACCTATATTTTCCATTTACTGCAATAAAGGAAATTTTATTATTCATTTCATTTGTGATTTATTTCATTTATTTACATCATTGGATTACTAATTAATAAAACACTCAAAATACCTTCATAAGCGAGTTAATCGGAGATAATTTAAAATGAAGAAGAATAAACAAACAATAAGCAATAAAACTAGCAATAATAACAATAATCATCTGGAGTTCTGCTGTGCTCACTCATCTGCGCCTGCCATTCATGATTAATTCAATATCCTCTAAGTTTGAACTCGATATTTGAGAACTAGTTTATTGCTTTTAATGTCGTGTCCAAAACAAATCTGGCATGTTTTGACCTCTTACGTACCCGTACCTCTAGTTCAGCATGCATGAAATATAAACACACACTCACACACACAAACGTTACATTGAAATGATCAACGATCTATACGTATATGCTCACATTTGCAGTCTTAGAGCCTAGTGCTCTTATGTGGTGTACTGTGATGTATTGAACGCCATTGTTCCATCCTTTCTGTTTAAGGTAGGAATATTAGGAGAATTAATCATAAATAGTTTCTTTTGGTTGTAATATTGTAACAACGCAGTTTTAGTTCTACATAAAAAGGAAGCTTTCTGCAATCGACTGGCAGCTTATTTATCATAATCGGAATATGATAAATAAGCACTAACTCCGATGGATTTGTTGTAATGACTTGTACTTGTGTGTTCGTGCCTTTTTTGGTTGAGTGTAGTTTGTTTGTCGTTTCCGTAAGTGTGCCTTTAGCAATGGTGTCATTCTCTAAATCGAGAGATTTCGACATACAGGGAGTGTTCTGCCATAATGTAAAGGTCACACGAAGTACAAAAAATGCCCATACCTTCCAAGGCCTTCTGATCTCACTTCACTTGATGCCTTCGTTTCGAGTATGCTGAAGGAACGAGTTCCACTATGATCCGCCTTCAAACCTTGATGAAAGAAGGAATAAAATGTTCTTCTATATAAATTCATGAAAATCCGAATCTAAAAATGAATACAGCCTCCATCTGTTCCAAATTAAGTTTCCTATTTTATTCGTAATCTTAGTTCGAAGGTTAGTTATCGTACGTAAATCTTGAATCATATCATGTAATGCATAATTTTAATAACGTAATCTGTTGGTTTTTGCATTTCAACCTTCTTGGTTCCTCCCCTAATCACTCACTACAAATTAAAATAAACTGCAGTTATGAAGTCAAATGTTATGTACATATTTTCGACTAATTTCGATATTATGCGGCAGTTTTGAAGTAGCGATATTTTCCCTACAGTTTATCTTTTGAAACATGTTTAGGTGCATGCGTCAAAATGAAATTTTATTTCCAAAATTTTCATAACAGAATTCATTCTCCTTTAATGTCTAACTCCCCCTACCAAATTTATCACCACCACACACACACACACACACACACACACACACACACACACACACACACACACACACACACACACAAATACTGGTAGATAACATGTGCGCACTTTCGTTTTGTTTGAATTCGTTATTTTTCCAAAGTAATTGCACTGTTGCAGTTTTAAGCAAAAGAAAAAGGCGTAGAATCTCTGATAAAATACCATTGGATATAAATTAAAAAGACTCACAATCGGAAACCCCGAGTAATGCAGTTTAACACCATTTGTTGTTCATAAAAATAAATAAAAAAATCGCGTTGCTAAAATTGAAATGTGCGACCCATATAATCTAATTTTGCAAGGAAAAGGAAGCAAAATGTCATATTTATTTCAATAAATGTTATTAAAAAAATATAAATATTTGACATATTTCCAATGTAAACAAACATTTTGATTATTTATTTTCGCACATGTGAAATTCGTTTTTATTTGGGAAGAGATACAATAAGTAAATTGTGCACCAAAAAAGGGTAGGGTCAGTCCAAGAAACACAGTGCACATAACTACAATAATCCGTTAACGGCGGCGGGGGGGGGAGATTTTGAGTATATTTGCGAACAGATATATTCAACATAACTTGGCCTGTTTTGTTGTAAAAAGTGCCACATTTGAAGAAATATTAGCGCATAATAATAAAATAGCAAAATTCATAATACTTCAGAACAACTTGATAATTTTGATAATATCAAAACAAGATGAGACACATCTGTAAAAATCTATTATTATTATTAGAGTCCTTTTAATTATGAACTCTATAAAGATATACTTAATACATTTGTATTTTTGTGTTTTTAAATAAATAAACTAGTTTCATTTTGTCCCAGATGGATTTCGCTGGACTACCTGGAATTTTAGACCATTGTTCTTATAAATATTGTAAAAACTCGATTGTAGCTTAAATATTCCAAAGCACATTACATCGATTTATTACTTAGGTCAAGTCCCATAAGAATGTTGTAAAAAATAACCTTGTTTGTCTCTGTATATTTTGTATACAGAGACAAACAAGTCTCTGTGTACAAAATTTGAGAAAAGCTTACAAGCTCTGCACGAAACACCTCCGAAGTCAGTCAGAAAG